>NW_015174970.1:24643-108473 GCF_001447785.1 Gekko japonicus | reverse complement strand
TACATACATACAAATACACATGAACTCTCATTAACCAACCAAACCCAACACAAACCCAACACAACATACACCTCCTACACATAACACAGTTTCATCATTACAGCTGCATATGGTAACAATAACATATAACACAAAACCTGTTTTAAGCCACCAGTGGTCTGTTTTTATGGCCAATGTTTTTTATGCTGGGCTGGGATTTTACCGCTGGTTTTTAATTACTATCTTTAATTAATGTTTTGTTTTTATTATATTGGGGGCAGGTTCCTGGAGAAGCGGCATAAAATGTTTTTGACTAAATAGTAAATTGAAATTACAAAAAAGATAGTCTCAGAGAGAGTTCCAGAGAGCTAGCCATGTTAGTCTGTAGTGTTAAAATAAAACAGGCATCCAGCCGGACTTCAGACACTAACAGCATTTGTTCCGTCTTAAGCTTTTGTAAGTCAGGCATCTGATGACGTGAACTTTTAATTTATGAAAGCTAATGCTGGAATAAATGATGTTCGTCTCTAAGATGCCACAGGATTCCACTTGTGGCGGAAAGGTGGGGTGGGACGTGAAGCAGCCGAAGGCCTGGGGATCTCATTACAGCCTGAAGGCCGGAGGTTTCAGGGCCAGCTGGAAGTCAGCACAATCCTGTGGAGGGTCTGTGCTGAGAGTTAAAGTTGGGAGTGTAACTTCTACTGCTGGTGGTCTCCTGTCTCAGCTCTCAAAGCATCTTTTAGGATCACATATTACGTAGCTGGCATTTTCACCCATTGCTACCGCATTCCTCAGTGTGGCCATTGAAAGCAAAATGACTGGTATCGTACACTGAAGTTTCTCAAGCAGCTTTGTTTGAATCCTTAGTTCCAATGGAAAATGAAGAAAAGATCCATATGCAGTGTATCTTGCCAAATACCAATGTCATTCTTCCCTTTGTGCCTTTCGTTTTCTGGCACAACACCATCTTCACCAGTAGAAAGTATACATTGTGGTCTTGTTAGCGCTGAGGACAAACAAATGGTTACCCACCCCTGTAGTAGGATGTTTTTATGGTCTTAAAGGTACCACAGGGATCTGTTTTTATTTTGCTATGTGAGGTCAGCATGATTATGCCTCTGGTATTTTCTTCTTAAGTGAATTGAGTCTCTGAAACAGTTTCTGAATCTTGTCTTTGTCTGATGTGACATAGTGGATCTTGTGATTCATGGGTTGTTACACCATCTTAGCTGCTAGGTTGGCAGGAGCTGGAACTAGAGACGGGAGCTCACTCCGTCATGCGGCACCCAGGTCTCGAACTGCTGAACTACTGACCTTCCACAGCCTGCAGTTCAGCGTCTTAACCACTTGAGCCACCGCAGCTCCTTATGTACTGTATGTATGGTACTGAGACAATATTAAGAAATGTTCCGTGAATATTTATAGTAGTGGTTGGCTAGCATTAAACTCACTTTCCATTGGGTTTCTGTGTTTGATTATTATTATTTTTTGTATTTTTTGGAATTTGTGTGTGGTGCCCTCTGGTGACTGACCCCCTACTGGGGGCCTGGAGGATATTCAGAGAACTGACTGAATAAAGCCTGCCCCCGCCTTCTGCCTCTGGTATTCCACGGAGGTCTCCCATCCAAGTACTTGCCAGAGTCGACCCTGCTTAGCTTCCGAGATCTGATGAGATCAGGCTTGTCTGGGCAATCCAGGTCAGAATTTTTGATGTAAGCTGTCAGTAAACACTTTGGGAACGATAGCAGTCAGCTGGTTTAATTTTGCCCTTGTCCTGAATGAACTTGGCCTCTTCAGCATTTTGTCCAAATCATAATTAAATCAAGGTGCAGGGACGTCATTGTTAAATTCAGTTTTGTTGGTGTTGTTACGAAGTAGCTTTGGACAGTAGCTGCCGCTGAGAGCTGCCTAATATTTACGAGCACCTTAATCAGTTGTGTTTTCTTTTAGAAAGAACATACTGGCCGCCTCGTTATTGGAGACCACAGATCAACTTCTCATTTCAGAACAGGTTAGTCTCACACAGCGTATCGAATGAAAGTAAATTTTAAATATCTTTAATGAATTGTAGCTGCGGTTTTGGGGTCCCGCTTTTGTGACTGGGTAAATACTTATCAGAGCTATCCAGTAAGTGTCACTGAGCAAAGATTTGAAATGGGGTTTATTGTCCTCAAAGCCATCTTGCAAGTTGCTAAACTGGAGTGCCCAACCGTGGTGATCCTGTGGTTACTTTTTACATTTGGAGACCAAGTAGTGTTTGGCTAGTCACAAAATGGCTGCCGTGGGGGCTGGTGCCAATTATATAATGTTTGAGGGTTCCAAGTCAAAATATCCTCTTGTGATAGAGGTCGCTTTTTCCAAATGGTGCTCCTTGCAGGCCCAAAAGGGAGGCCATCCTGTTCCAGTGAGGTAGAAAAAAGAAAAGACTTGTTTGCTGTGAGGAAGAAGGGCACCAGGAAGCTCACTGGTATGTGCCATGTTGGGGTCACTACCTTAAACTGCACTCACCCTGTACGAGGGATGTGAACAAAAGTATGGATTGGTGGTTTTTTGCAAACATCTACATTTCCCTGGAGAAAAGGGGATTACCCAGTTTCCAAAACATCCCAGCATCATGTCTCAATGAGAAATTTATCTCTCCAGCCTCTAGTCCATTGTCCCAAACAGAAATAAATTATCATCAGAATCTTTGTGTGTGAAAACATGTATTCCTGAAAGACTAAACCGGCACAGACTTCCAGTCTTTCTCTGGCCCTCCACTATTTACACAGAGGCAGAGGACCAAGTCTTTTGGACCTTGACAATTAGAAGGAAGGAAAAATAAACATCTATATATATAAAAGAAAGTCCCCTCACTGTAAAATCAACACCCAGGCCAAACCGCTGGAACTAGAGAGACCAAATTCGGGGAGAGCGCTCCTACCATGGTGTAGGTGCTCACTAAGAAGGGATTTTTAGAAATTCGGCCCCTAAGGGGGTCAAAAGGAGTAAAATGTGCTCTTCCCCTTGATTCCTGTGCAGCTGCCAGGCTACTGCCTCCCTGCACCCCCCGCTCTCTGATTGGTCAGCTGCAGAGCTCAGTGTTCTGAGATAAAAAAGCCAATAGTTACAGGAGTCTGCAGACAGCTAATGACAGTTGAGGAAATCAGGAGTGGCCAACCGCCTGTGAGGTGAAGCAAAGCTGCGGCCCAGCCTCCCTGTGGCTTCAAACATGTTCCCCCCTCCTACACCTGACAGGCAGTTGTCTGTCAGGTGCAGCAGCAGTTGCAAGGTGTTTAAAGCCAAGAGGGAGCCTGCCCCAGCAGTAACGCCTTAGTGATCCTGCACAGTGGCTTCTAATACTCCTCCCCCCTCCCCCTACTACACTGGACAGGCAGCTGCCTGTCAGGTGTAGGAGAGGAGGTGGGATGCTTACAGCTGCCGGGGAGGTGTGCTCGGCAAGATTGCCTTAGCCCTGCTGCTGGTCCAGCCTCCCTTATGTCTTTAAACATAATCCCCCCAACACCAGACAGGTGGGTGCCTATCAGGTATAGGAGCAGGACCAGGGTACTTTAATCCATCAGGGAAACCGCCCCAGCAGGTTCACTTTAGCGATGCTGCTGGCCCAACCTCTCTGATGGCTTCCAACACCCCCCTCACCTCCTACACCTAACAGGCGGTTGTCTGTCAGGTGCAGCAGCGGTTGCAGGGTGCTTAAAGCCATGAGGGAGCCCCCAGCAGTCTACAAAGAGGTCCTTCAGTAGAGGGCAAAAAGTATGTATGTCTCACTTCATTTTTACACTACAATCTTCTCCATTAGAATTCCTACAACAAATGTTACATTTCAAACTTTTTAACAACTGGATTTATGGAAGTTAAATACCGTAGCGAAGCACAGGTATCAGGCTAGTGGATTATAAATCTGATATTCTGATAGCAAAGTTGGCCAATCTTTGGATACTCAGATCAGGTGACTGGAGCTGTGAACGGGCAAGAGAGATCTTACTACAAACCTGAAAAAGGCCTCAGTTTTGCAGAAAAATAGTTCAGTTGTAATTCTGGGAGATCTCCAGGTCCCACCTGGAAGCTGGCAACCTTTGGCATGGCAGCAGCCTCTTGGTGACTTTTAATATTTTTTTTTAAATTTCAAATAAAAATAGCAATAACAGTAACAATAGCAATAACAGTATCAAACAACAACAGTATGACTAAATTAAACTCCAGGTCTCATGAACACAGTAAACGTCAATATTAATGAACAATTAACATATATGCTTCTTTAAGTTGTATAATATCTACATTTTTGCCATCTGTTCCTCTTAAAGGATTAATACACTTTTTCGTGAAGGGTAACCATTTTTGAACAAAGAATTTTTTACGTTTGGTCATAATAGAAGTTTCAATATCTACTGTAATTTTATCAAAAAAATAAAGTAATCCCATACGTTTTGTTTCCACATCTGTATAGTAGGAGTTTCTTTCCATTTTGAGGCAAGAACATTTTTTGCAGCAGCAAACATAGTCGCTGCTAACTCCTGGACATGCGTAGGAACACTACAGTTATCCCAGAGGTTGCCTCTTGGTGACTTGATACCACCTGATGTGCATGACTCAGCTAGGTCCGGTTGCTTGCTACTATTTAACAGCACCCATTCAATGAAAGCCAGTGTGGTGTTATGGCTAGAGGTTCAGAGTAGGGGCTGGGAGACCTGGGTTCGAATCCCCATCTTGCTGTAGAAGGTCAACGTGTGATTTTGGTCCAGTCACATACTTTCAGACTATCCTATCCCACTGGGTTGTTGTGCAGATAAAAAGGAGGAGAGGAGAAGAGTGTAAGCTCCTTTGCGTCCCCACTGTGGAGAAAGGTGGGGTATAAATGAAGTAAATAAATGATAAACACAGCTGAAGACAGGAGGCAAATAAAAGGTAGGCTGGTGAATGGCTGAGAGGGAGAGAATGAGGCTGGGGAAGGGGATAGACTATGGGGGTTGCCGGGGGAGGGAAAGGGGAAATAGTGTGGAGAAGAGGATATACAGGAAAGTAAGGTAAAGATAAAGGTTCCCTTGCTCGAAAGCCAGTCGAGTCCGACTCTAGGGTTGCGGTGCTCATCTCCGTTTCAAAGCCAAAGACCCAGCGCTGTCCGAAGACGTTTCCGTGGTCATGTGGCCGGCATGACTAAACACCGAGGCACACGGAACGCTGTTACCTTCCCACCAAAGTGGTACCTATTTATCTACTTGCAATTTCTTACTTTCAAACTGCTAGGTTGGCAGGAGCTGGAACTAGAGACGGGAGCTCACTCCGTCATGCGGCACCCTGGGTCTCGAACTGCTGAACTACCAACCTTCCACAGCCTACCCCCACACTAAATCCTTGAGGATTCCCTACCGTGCAGGTGGGCCTGGCCCAGTTGCTGGCACCACACAACTGGGACATAGTTTGCTCGGTAGAGGTTGTTGGGGGGGAGCAGCTTAAGACCGAGGGGCAGGTAAAGGAAATAGTGGGAGAGGAGTAAAACGAGATGCCTCCCGCAAGTCCTTGCGGGTTCCCACTTGTTTATTCTGTTCTTAAATCTAAAAGTTGTGCCTAATGATGATAAATAAAAAAAGAATATAGAATCTTTAGTTAACGTTTTCATTTTATGGTGGAAGGCAAGGTTTTGTCATGTTTCCATTGTTCATTTGGTTGTCTTCATGGAGCTTTGGCTCTCATTTCCAGCTGATGAGGAAGAGAAATAGCTGTTTTCTCCTTCTGCCCCCCCCCCAAATACATTGATTCTTTATTTTTTTCCCACTGGCGTATACTAGTTCTACCTGTTGGAAATGACCACACAGACCTACAGTTTTCTTTGTACCCCCTTTGAGAACAGGACTTCGCGCAGACTTGGGTGCAGCTCTTGTTCTATGTTCCGGTTGCCCTTCTCTCAGCCAGGCTGAAAGCTTGTTAGGATAACTTTTTCTGTAGTCTTTGCCCTAGTGGGCCCAAATTAGGCTAGTCTCTGAGCACAAGGCAGAATTTAAACTAAAATTTTGCCCTCAGAGCTGTAAATTTCACACGATGTCAGTTCTCTTGTGTAATGGCCCGAGACAGAGATAGTATGTCCCCGATTCTCTCGTTTCCTAACACATCACGTTCTGATTACGCTTGCTGTACTAACACGTTCTAACACTTGTTTCTGGATGACATTTTAGTCTTTCTACAGAATAAGCTTAATTGTGGCCTGAGTAAATTATTGATTGCTTGAGGTTACGTGAATGCCCTTTCCCTAGATTCAACGTCTTTTTCCCTCATTGCTGGGAACAGAGCCCTCCCTATAACTTTTGCAAGGCTTGCGATGGACTCCTTTCAAGCCATTCTCTCAGTTGGTCTCACACACGTTGGTTCTTTAAGTACTGCCAGGAGTTAAGACGGTTCACATGAAGTGTTCTTACTCTCCACAAAGCCTTTATTATGCTCCTGCTTTTGTGCTGTAATGAGATGTTTATTCATTTGAGTGGATGATAATCAACATGTATGAACATACAGGGGAAGAAGACAAGAAAATAAATGATGAGCTTGAGACTCAGTTCCAGCAAAGCATGGATAGCACCATGTCAGGAAGGAACCGGCGGCATTGTGGACTCGGTTTCAGTGAGGTAATATATTTAAATTGAAAAAATGACCCATGAATTCATGTGGAATGATTCTGTACAAGCAATACTACTCACTCCAGCCTAGGGACTAAATTTTTTTATTTACTTCACTTAAATCTGGCTTCTCTCCCCGACGGGGACCCCAAGTGGCTTACATCATTCTCCATTGTGTCCTTATGTTAGTCCGAGTTTGGCCCAAGGTCACCCAGCAAGTTTCCATGGCAGAGAAGAGATTCAGGCCTGGGTCTCTCAGATCCCGGTCACAAATAACCACAGCGCACTGGCCCTGAATTTTTAGGATGCCAGACCGCCACTTTGTAGAAGTTTTTCCATGTAATTCCTTAGTGCTAGTTTGTTGACTCATTAAAACGGCTTTATATTCATTCAGTATGCTGTTAAGGTTGTCCTGAAACACTCGTCTCTACACATTTGGTGGAGATGCGATAAAATTCAAACATTTTGGAATAAAATACATAAAATAATACTAAAGGCTCTACAAATTAACATACCAACAACCCCGGAAATATATTTATTAAACATGTTAGCAGATACTATAAAAGAACATAATCAGATAATAGTGTATATTCTAACGGCAGCAAGAATATTAATAGCAAAAAGATGGAAATCTAACAGTATACCTTCGGTAAAAGAGCTTAAGTATAAACTCCTAGAGGTAGCTGAAATGGATAAGTTAAATATAGCCTTGCAAAACAAATCGGAGGAGCTCTTCTGGGATAGGTGGGGGGAAATTTATGAGTGGTTGAAGATGTGTAAGCTATAATAGAATTGTATAATGGCTAGTTAAAGATAAATAATGTTAAATACAAATGACCGCCTAGTTATGATATGTAAATGACTGAAAGGAATATGTTTTTAATGAAGCTGAAAATAAATTTATATATATATAAAAAAGGTTGTCCTGAAACACTCCTTTGCCTGTGATCAAAGAGACCCGTTTGCCGTTTGAAAGGAAGTTCTGCTCACTCTCTTTTAATTCGAATCCGTTTTAGCTGGAGGAAGCGAAAGAACAACAGGAGGATTCAAGAGATTCCCTGGAGCCCGAAAGTTCAGAGGACTCTGAAAGCGAATCCGACTCCGAGGATGAAGATGTTGCAGAAGAGCAGCCGTCTACCGAGAAGCTCAGTAACACTGAGAATCCTGAAACCAAAAAGGATGCAAAAAGCAACTATAAAATGATGTTTGTTAAATCCAGTGGTACATAGCTACAGGCCCAATCAGCCTTTCAGTACAGTAAGCCTTATGGTTACAGTGCAAAGTGTTGGACTGCTTACAGCACAGACCTTTCTATTATGGTTTTAGTAAGTCCTTTTAGGAAAAGAGTAGTGTTCGCTCTCCCAAAGTCATTAAATATTTTTATCAGCATGACTGTACCCAATTTTGTTTTGTAAGTATAAAAAGAGGGGGGGAGGGCCAGGATTTAAGTTTTCGCCCCGCTTTTACACTATTCAGTCTTCCTTCTTACCCCGTGATGGCTGTCGAACATTTCTGAAGCTTGTTAAAATGATTTATCTCAATGATACCTGATGTCTTTATCTGTGATTTATTTTTCGAAACAGCATTCTGCTTGGGTTTTGAATGATGTGCAGTTATTAAAAAGTGAGAATTGGTGTTCTTTTGTCTGGCTCGTAGCTTTGAGGATTTGAGGATCTGCCCTGCCTTAGATTCTGCCGCCGTGGACTTGTTGTGTCAAAGCTAGGGCTGTGCGTGGGAGCAGTTCCCTGAAAATAAGTGCTGGGCCAGCCACGATGTATGGGGAGTTGCCATCTTAGGCATTCATCAGCGAATATGTTTTGATGCTGTTTATACAATTTATGGCAGAAAAAAACCCTAAGTTGAAAAGGTTGTGTTGCTGAGTCTTGAGAATATAAGATAAAGGAAAATGCATGTCCTGTACATGAGTTGCTTTAAAGAAGAATCATTATTCTGATTTAGGCTGGCCTAGCTGTCCCTTAATTCATTGACCATGAAACAGAATAGCTACAGCTTTTAGTCCTGTTGATTTCAGGACGATGTATCTTAACTATGTGTGTTAAATTCTGTGTAAAAAGTGCTGTCTATATTTTTATACGTTTAGTTTGGTTAATAGAATTGGGAAAGATTTTGCTTAGAACAGAAGACTTTGGGGCAGTTGTCATGCCAGGATGTTTTGTTCAGGGAGGGCGGGGTCCAAATCGAATAAATAAATAAATCCATCTGAGAATACAGGTAAATTTCATAACAATAATTAGCTCTACCCAACACCAGTTGAGATTAACATCGCTGTGTTCTGCATAAAATAGTTTGTATAGTCGTATGACTTGTCATTATTGGTTGTTTCAGACCAGCCATCTATCTTCAGTGTGGTTTGGATCAGTTGTACCCAGAAATGTATGAAGTTAGGGGACTTTGTGTCTGTTTTAAACATAGGAGGAGGAGATTGGATTTATACCCCGCCCTTCATTACCCAAAGGTGTCTCAGAGCGTCTTACAAACTCCTTTCCCTTCCCCTCCCCACAACAGACACCCTGTGAGGTAGAAGAAGAAGAAGAGATTGGATTTATACCCCGCCCTTCACTACCCAAAGGTGTCTCAGAGCGTCTTACCAACTCCTTTCCCTTCCCCTCCCCACAACAGACACCCTGTGAGGTAGAAGAAGAAGAAGAAGAAGAGATTCGATTTATACCCTGCCCTTCACTACCCAAAGAGTCTCAGGGCGGCTTACAAACTCCTTTCCCTTCCCCTCCCCACAACAGACACCCTGTGAGGTAGGTGGGGCTGAGAGAGCTCTTGACAGAAACTGCTCTTTTTCAAGAACAGCTCTTATCAGAACTACGGCTTGCCCAAGGTCATCCAGCCTGGTGCAAGTGGAGAAGTGGGGAATCAAAACTGGTTCTCCCAGATTAGAGTCCGCGCACTTAACCACTACACCAAACTGGCTCTCATAGTGTCCATTTCAGCCTTAATTCCACCTGTTAACACATATATTGTCTGTGGGTTGAGTTCAGCCATCTGCAGACACAAGGATCATGGATCATTCCCGCTTTTCCATCCCTCTCAGTAGCCATTTCTGAAGGTTCGTACTTGGATTTGTGGGGCGCCACATGGATTAACAGTCACACGAACTGGGAGGCTGCCCTGTGGAAGGCAAATAATCCTTTCTGCCTCCTTCATTAGCATAGCTTATGTCAGTGATGTGTATTTTCTGGGAAATTCTGACTTAGAAACATTTCTGATTCTAATTTAAATGAATACAGACACCCTGTGAGGTAAAAGAAGAAGAAGAGATTGGATTTATACCCCGCCCTTCACTTGGAGTCTCAGAGCGGCTTACAAACTCATTTCCCTTCCCCTCCCCACAACAGACACCCTGTGAGGTAAAAGAAGAAGAAGAGATTGGATTTATACCCCGCCCTTCACTTGGAGTCTCAGAGCAGCTTACAAACTCCTTTCCCTTCCCCTCCCCACAACAGACACCCTGTGAGGTAGGCGGGGCTGAGAGAGCTCTTGACAGAAACTGCTCTTTTTCAAGGACAGCTGTGCCAGAGTTTGTGACTGACCCAAGGTCACATCAGCAGGTGCCAGTGTAGGAGTGGGGAATCAAACCCGGTTCTCCCAGATTAGAGTCCGCGCACTTAACCACTACACCAAACTGGCGCTCTCTACACCAGACCGGCTTTACACCAGACCGGCAGATGCACCCTGTACTAACATGGGGGTTTGTCCATTCGTATCCCATGCTTGATTGATTTTTTTCAGCTGAACAGCTCTGGCAACTGTAGATAAACAGGCTATATTTATGTATATATGAGGAAGACAATTTTCCATAAAACGTTCTGATTTGGAAATATTTCCTGTTCCACATTTCTCTCTCTCTTTTGTCAGCAGAGCTCAACAGAGTGTGATTTTGTCTCTCCTTCCTCTGCTCACTCTGGGCTCCTGATCCATGGGGCTGAGAGTCCATGTGGGTCCCACAATCCCAGGAATGAAGTTTCCTGGGGATGGAAATGGCTTCCGTAGGGAGAGGAATGCAAGGAAACTTTGTGACCATCTGGTGATAGATTGCTGGTTCCAACCCCTATGTATTTATATTTCTGCTTTTCTTCCAAGGGTAGTGAGCTTTAACTTCAGTAAACCAGAGTAATACTAAGAAAAGAGTGTTCTCCTATTCGGGAAGATTTGAGGACCTACTATTTTTTTTTAAAGACCTCCTGCAACTATTGGATAGGTTAAGGTAATTACATAGGTAAGTTTTGTCCAGATACCTTCTTTCTAGTTTCATGGCTGTAACCAGGTTTTTGTCATAAATTAGCAGTTGCTGGCAAGCCAGAGGGTAACCACTGAGCAGATAAGACAACCACCTTCCCTGTGATTGGCAGTTGGCTTCTGTAGACGGGATAGAAAAACATGAGGCCAAACATGCCAGGAGCTCTGATGCCTGAAGAGGACTAACATCATGTCCCATTGAGGAATGGAGTGAATCTCATATCCGTCCTCATGGGCACTCCATGAAATTGCTGAGCGGTCGGGTTAGAACGGATAAAAGGAAGTACTTCTTCACCCAAAGAGTGATTCACACATGGAATTCACTGCCACAGGAAGTGGTGGCGGCTACAAGCATGGACTGTTTCAAAAGGGAATTAGATAGGCATATGGAGCAGAGGTCCATCAGTGGATATTAGCCACAAGGTATAGATAGGGACTCTGGGGCAAGTGATGCTCTGTCTTCTTGGTGCTGGGGGGGGTCAACAGTGGGAGGGCTTCTAATGTCCAGGCCCCACTGGTGGACCTCCTGATGGCACCTGGTATTTTTGGCCACTGTGTGATACAGAGTGTTGGACTGGATGGCCCTTTGGCCTGATCCAACATTGGCATCTCTTATGTTCTTATGTCCTAATCACACTTGTATTTCATTATAATAGCTTAAGCATCTATTTGATCTGCACAAGTCTTTTGTTGGTGCTCGGCCTGAGATGAGATAGTGACTTGCCCAGGATAACCTAGTGAGCCTTATGGCTGAGTTTTATGCACCCTAGCTGGTAATGTTAATTTGATTTAGATCGGCATAGCAGACGGGATTTTAACTCTTCAGTCTTCATCCTTCTTTCTGGATAGATCCAGGAAACTCTGATTTGGACAACAGTTGTGGAACTGCATTATGGGCAAGCAAAGAGGAGCTGTCCAGGACAATGAGGATGGCACTGGAAGATGTGGCCCATGCAGAAGCTAGGTATCCATCACCCCGGTTCTGTTAGGCTTGCTTATGAAAATAGTGAACTATCAAAATGTGTTTCTTAATGCTGGGCTTAGACTGAGGTCCTTTCTTAGGCCCAGGGGCTGCTAGGTTTTCTGCATGGGTTTCCTTTTCTGGAGAGTTTCCCCCCATTGTTCCTGGTCTAGACTTGGAAGTCAGCTTTGGCAGCCATTTGTGAGCTTCAGGCCCAAGTGTAACTTGCGGATCATATTAGAACTTACGGAATGGCTACTGAAAGGTGATTCTGTGTACTGATCAGTATAGGTGTTCTATAACATTTGAAACTTACCGTGAAGATCACTCATAAGAACATAAGAGACGCCAATGTTGGATCAGGCCAAAGGCCCATCCAGTCCAACACTCTGTGTCGCACAGTGGCCAGAAATACCAGGTGCCATCAGGAGGTCCACCAGTGGGGCCAGGACATTAGAAGCCCTCCCACTGTTGACCCCTCCCCCAAGCACCTCCTGGCCGGGGGGGGTAGTCTTTCTCATTGGTGCCATCCATGTGGGAATCAGTTACCAGATTTGGGGATGGTGTGCTGGCTAGCAGAAGTGTTTTGAATTTATTTTTTATTTATTTATGCTTTCGGCTTGTATCCCGCTCGAACCCCAAGGGGGTCTCTGAATGGTTTACAGTTACTCTTTATCCCTTCTATGGCCACCACATAGTCAGGGGTGGGGACTGCCCTACCAGCACCCAGTGGAGGAACTTGCTGTTCTTTGGCTTATTGTCGGCTCGGCTTTTGGGTTTTGGCTCCTCTTCTTCTCCTTCCGGTGGTCTTCTCAGGGGAATGTTTTTCTTCAAGCTTAGAACTTGTGGGCACCCGGCCCACCCAGCACAAGGAAAGAGTTGTATTGGGGCTAGTCACCAATTATCCTACGCCACAAAACATGTGACAAAAATATGCCTTGTTAGCAACATGCATGTGGCAGTGTTATGCTGTTCTTTTAAAAGCTTCTCCACTTAGAATACTACATATTAGGGAGAACAATCATAGGCTCCTCCCTGATATGCTCATTGTTATGTGTATGGATACTTTTTGTGTGAATATGACATTCATATTGTGCAAACACCAGCTGTAGCCCAACGTAACTCACTGCTTCACTGAGAACTTGCTATTTTCCACAATACTCTGCAAATAAAGTATCCTCATTAAAAGAGAAATGCCTTGGTCCAAAGGAAGATCAGGCTTCCAGTAGCCAAGAGAAAACACGTCACTCTGGTTTAAAAACAATCTTTTGGTGTGGCTAAAAGGGAAGGATCTTGTAAGGTGCCATAACTTTATATAGCACTTCCATAGTGTTCTACTTGGTTTTCCTGAGAAAGGAACCTCAAAAGTTTATTTGAGAGCACATTTTTTAGGGCAGCATCAAAGCCATAGGTCCTTCTAAGGCTGCGGTTGGGGAATTCACATCAAAGGAGGCATGCACATGTTAGTTCTCATAGCAGGGAGGACTGCTGGTGGAAATCTCTTGTGGTTTTACTACAGTCCCCGGAAGAGATTAAATTATGCACTGAAGCTCCATCTATAAACTCTAGTAGACAAAGAGAATCGGTGCCACTGCTAGGTTTCATAATCAAAGCCTGGCATCGTTATTTGCTTCAAGTCCTTACGAACTGTCAAGAGGAACTGAGTAGGAACCAGGAGTTGGGAAAGCGTGTAGGCCAGTCAGTGTATTCTGGCTGTTAAAAGGCTCAGCTAGACTTTTTCCTGGTGTGTGTTTTTATTTTTAAAACAACCGTCGTCTTTGTACATACCAGCCGAAGAATATCTACGCAGTTGTGACCACTGTTGATAACGATGTCAGTGTTCACTTAACACAAACCAGATTTCTAACACTGCTGCACAACAGAGAGTGTCCACAATCAGGATCGTCCCCTTTCTTTAGTTCATAGCAGAATTTTGGGTTATAAGTTGTCAAGAGTCATAGCTCCCTTCCGACGATAGTGTCTGGTGAAGGGAGCTTTGACACTTGAGAGCTTATGCTCTGAGAATCTTGTTGGTTGTTAAGGTGCGGTTGGACTCGAATTTAGCTGCCCTACTGCAGACCAACACGACTACCCTCTAAAATGATCTAATATCAGACTCCTAAAAATACGTTGGGATGGGGGGAAAGGTAAAGGAACCTAGTCTATGCTTCTGTTTAGTATAACTTGTTCTTTAACATTGCTGTAATGTTTTGCCGAACACCTGTTACCTCTCTCACAACTTGGGTAACAACAACGTCTCCCCCCCCCCGAAAACAATTTATTAGGATATAATAAAAAAGAAATGTTCAAACATATATCAAAACGTATACAGTTATATATCCTTCCTTCCTCCCCCTATTTCAGGGACCTTATCTTGTTTCCAAAGTAACAACAACGTCTCTTATGATAGATAAAGCAAAGCCATCGAGGTAATGGGACTTCCCAGTTAATCCTCTACCAAACGGAATGGAACCTACCTTGTTGGACTGTATTTTCATGATTTTTATACACAAGGCATCTGTTTAACAAGGTAGAAAGGTAGGATAAAGACATGCTAAGCAGTGGTAGTTCCTGTTGGAGATAGTACTAAACTATCATTAAAATTTCCTACAATCAATCATTTTGGGGATTACTTTTTAAGTGTGACTGTTCTCCAGGGGTGGCCCTTGGACTGTATCCATAGCCTGTGGATATTTTGATGGCATGGGTATTCTATCTGCCTTCCAATGGGGCAGCTGAGGATGCAATAGGGATAGTGCAAGAGATAACGCGAACTAGGCTCCCAAACTTTCACTAACAGCTGTTTCGCCACCGACCAAGTTAGCCCCTTGACTATTTGAAACTACTTTTTAACAGTAACATTGTTTTTGCTTAGACAAGTTGTGATCCATGTTTGGTAAGAAGAGCAACAAGCTCTGACTGCTTACATTTTCAGAGGGTTAAAATATGTGGATGTCTTTTTGAACAGCTTTTTAAAGAAAAAATTCCACTATAGTTTCAGACACACAAAAAGGGTGCTATCTGATATCTGGATCAGGACTACTCGACCATCTATGTCTAGCGTCTTCTGCTATACAGCAACCTTTAATGCCAATGTATGTTTTGTCAGTGGTGCATAATTTGACCATGTCACCAGCAGTGCCTTAAGCAAACCCCAAGTTTGACACCGTGTTCTATTTCTCCACGTTGCTCCTTTTACGTAGATGGAAACAGATAATATTCAGTTTTAGGCATTTCATAGGCCCCGGTCACATGGCAAAGTTGCCACAGGAGAGGCACGGATGGTGGGCGTATTATCCGGGCGCAATCCCACCCCAACATCTGGGAAGTGGAGCGCACCCGTGGCTTACCGCGGGCAATGCGAGTTAAAAAACTAGTACCTCCAAGTAAACGTTTGCCACGGGCTGTCTCCAGATTCCTGTGGTATGATCGTGCTGGCGCGCAGCATTCCCCTCCGGTCCCTCGTTTACCTGCCGGTGCCGAGGGAAGGACCCGTGGTGTGCCACTGGCGCGTCTGATCGCGTAATCGCGGATCAAACTGCGCCAGGGCAATTAGCCACGCCTCCCCCCCCGTGATATCCGGCCATAGTTACTTTCTCCTGGGAGGAGTCCTATCTTGTGGAGGAGCCAGCCAACCTTTTCACTCCGTCTTGCCCTCTTCTCCTTACTACAGCTCTACATGGCTTTACCTTGCAGGGCTCGTGATTTCACAATATAACCTTTTTTGATGGTCAAAGGCGACCCTTCCTTCATTTTTTCATTAGAAGAAAAGCTGGTTGGTTCCCCCCCACCCCCCCGTGTCTGGGGTAGACTTGTTTTGGCTCACGCTGTTTTGTTCCTTGGAATAGCTCACTGACTTCCTTGAAGTGAGTCATGTGGAAATGTTTCTCGTTGGAAGTGCTCTGATGGTCCAGGACTAACTTGAGTCAGGAATTTTATTATTTTGGATCCTATCATTATGTAAGTTTTCAGAGTGTATATCCTTCAGGCAACTCTAAGCTGTGTGATTGTAAAGAACCCTGATAAAGTGGCATGCAGCAGAACACCATTTTATCTCAAAGCATTATTTGACATTTCTATTTGTCTCATAGGTGAAAAGGTTTCTTCAGCTCCTCCGTATCATGGTACTCCGGCAAGATCTTCAGGTTTCCCCCCCCTTCTTAGATTTACCTGTAGTTTAAAACATTCAAAGTGTGGCCGTGGTACAGAATTTCTCAACAGGTTTATATTAAAAATGCCCTTTAAAATCCCTGCGCTTTGAACTAAAAGAAATATCTCAAGAAGTTTTCATGGAAAGTTCATCACAGTTGGTTCAATTCAGCTACACTTAGATGCACCTTTTCAAATAATAGAAAAAAGTGTAAAGAGGTCAGACCTAATCAATACGCGTGTTCAAACAGAATTCCAGTCACTGTGATGTATATACATTCTGTGCTATTCCTTTGTACTGCTCCACTATGAAGAAAGGTTGCTTTCACTAGCAGGCAATAAAAGTCTTCGCCTTTTGAATGCAGCTAACCAACCAATGGCAATGTTTACCGGGTACAAATATAGAGCAATTTTTCCATGCTTTCTCTGTACTACTTACGAGTGTGCAGTTCATACATACGCACTGCATTAGCCAATGCTTTAAAAATATAGGGAAGACAGACAAATCAGAGGGGTGAAGCCACAGAAACATGCTTTCTAGGTCTCAGATGTTTGTGTCTCAGTAGTTCTGCTATTTTCCCTCCTAAGCACAGAAAAATAAATTGCTATGACAGTCCTTTTTATGTCTTCCCATCTACATTTTCAGAGGCAGCCAAAGCGGGGGGAAATCGTTCTGGAGGAAGCTAACCTATCAGCCGTCCATACTTTTGCTGCTTGATTTGAAATGTGCTACTTAGCTCACTGCATTTGTTTTTTTTTCTTGTTTAGGACAGAAGTATGTGCTAGACAAATGGCCGCCACACGTAATGATGCTTAAAGCCACAGGTATTACTCTTCACAGTAACAGTAGGCAGGGCTTTTTTTGTAGAAAAAGCCCAGCAGGAACTCATTCGCATAATAGGAAATACCCAACAGCAGGAACTCATTAGCATATTAGGCCACGCCCATCACAGCACAGCTCATTAGCACATTAGGCCACATCCCCGTGTTACCAGAAGTGTGGTCATCCAGCCACACCCACCTTTTGCTTCTTATTCTGTTTACCTTGTTTATTGTCAAAACCCAGGGCTTTTTTTTGGAGCAGAAACTCCTTTGCATGTTAGGCCACACACCCCTAATGTAGCCAATCCTAATGAGTTTCTGCTGTTGGGTGTGGCCTATTATGCTAATGAGTTCCTGCTGGGTGTGGCCAACTTGGGAGCCAGCCGGAACTCCGTTCCTGTGTGTTCCTGCCCAAAAATAGCCCTGACAGTAGGCATAAGGGGATTTGCACATGCGCATATAGTGTATTGGTGTTTGTTCCCATATGCTAGCAACATCGAACATCGTATCAAACGTCACCCCAGGCTAGATGGATCTAAGAGGCATACCAGGCTGTCCAAGTAGTGACATGTGCAAGAGGTAAGCAGTTAAAAATCATTAGGGCATTTAGTGATAGTTGTTGATACGGAAACTCCCTGGAAGAAACGATGGAACGTGTAACCTTTCTGCAACTTCCAAACAGCGTTTTAAAAGTTTGGGGAGTTTAGGAAGGCACCAATAACAGGGGAGATGTTTAAAATAAATTTGCCGCTGTGTGTGTACTTTGGAATTCAATCGATTCGATTGTTCCTCAACAGTGAAATGTGGGCATCACAAACTGTCAATAGAAGAACCCAAGTTTTTTAAAAGAATGAGAAACTCATGGAAGAATATAAAGTGCTGTTTAGCAGCATACTGTATCTCCGCTATTTCAATACCTCTGCTTACTGTTAAGGGACAACAGCCTTTAAGGTTTAAGCCCTAAATCTCATCCAGTTTTAGAGAGCTCATTTAAAAGTGGCAATGGGGATGACATAAATGGATAAGTGTTTCATTAGAGGTATCTGATTTTTTAAAAAAAATACAGTACAAAAATAGCAAACGGCATGTAAATTAATAATGATCTCAAACAAGTAGCATTGAACACATCATGCTAACTTACACGTGAGGAGCTCCAAAATCAGAATGCCATTGCTAACCTTTCTCTATAAGCTCTGTTTTATAATAGTAAAATGTATAGGTTCATAGGCTTCTTGAGCTTGTCTGCCTTATTTTTTTTGGTGAAATATACCCAGTCGTAGCCCACAGTATCACTCCATTTCATGGCTGCATTGCCCACTTTGATTCAGATTATGTCCGGTCTCACTACAGAGCAAATGGAAATTTAAAAACAAATTTGTTTTTCAGCATTACTCTAGTTGATTAAAAAGAGCAGCAAATCTACATGAAGCTGGCTGATAAGGGGAGTCAGATCACATCACCTACTACATGATCCTTTTAAAAAGAAAGAAAGAACCCGGAAACTTATGCATGCAAGCAAGATGCTCTTAGCACCCCATGACCCCACCACTAGCTTCATTTGATTCATACCATAAATTGCTGGACCTCCTGATGGCACCTGGTATTCCTGGCCACTGTGTGACACAGAGTGTTGGACTGGATGGGCCTTTGGCCTGATCCAACATTGGCGTCTCTTATGTTCTTATGTCATAGTGTGAACCAAATTAATTAAGAGTCTGTCACTGTGCATATTGGGCTGCAGGCTTTTGTTACTGAATCCTTTAAAATTCCAGCCTAAGCTGCCAGACATTTCTTTGGCTAATGTCTTCTGCAAAAGGGCTTGTATAATATTTTGCCATAATTGCAAAGGAGGACTGACAGGCTATGTATGTTTGTCTAACTATTCCATATAAAATCAAGTATAAATAATATGATATGAAATTATTTGCCAGCCAGGAAAAGGAGTAAAATTTAGACTAAAGTAAATCTACTGAAAACAAGTTTTAATGGTTTTAGGAATGATAAAGTGTTTCCCTGGGCTTCTGTCTTGGGGAAAAGGTACACGTGAGAGAGTGCATACTTCAAGAATGCTAAAATCATGCCTAGCATAATTGTAACAGATATTAAATCTTTCATATGCACCCTACTGGAAGACAAAATTCCGCAGCTATCAAATGAGTTCTGAAATGATTCAGGGACAGATGCATGCTACTTTTATCATTTTGCATGAAGCAGAGATGGAAAATCTTAACAGAACAGACCATTCCTGAATAAACTGAAGAGACACATTCAGACATGCAGATCATGGGAATGATCCCAAAAGTTAAATCTCTCACCTTAATTTAAACCCAGAACAGATTGTGATTAATCCTATTTTAAGTTGACAGCTTGCCTTATGGATTAGTATAACTGGAGAGTAACTTGCAGACTTAAGTACAGCTTCATGCTTATGTAGGGCACTGGTCAGTATCTTGGACTAGGATCTAGGAGACACAGATATGTATCCCCCTTCTGCCATGGAAGCTTGCTCATTAACCTTGGGCCAGTTGCACACTCTCAGCCTAACCTACCTCACAGGGTGGTTGTAAAGACAAAATGGAGAAAAAAGAGAATGATATAAGTCACTTTGGGTACCCACTGGGTAGAAAAGCAGGGCATACTTTTTAAGAAATAACGACTGACCAGAGTTTGAATTTGAGAATTCTATAGCCAGAATCTAACATTTAAGTCACTGTGTTAAACAGGGTTTTTTACCAGTATAATGTTAAATTATGGAGCACTGTTACATCTGTATGAGGACAGGGAGCTAACCACAAGGTCTTGAATGACATACAGTTTGTAGAAATAGGAAATATCGATTCCTGTCCCACAAGGTCACTGTAATTTGAGCCAGTAAGAATGACAATTAGAAGCAGCCAAAAATAGTTCAGACCAAAAGCACAAACAGAATTCTGGATAAAAAGCAAACAAACAGGTGAAGAGATGAAAACAAAAAGACAGATATAAGTGTTACGTTAATAGTTTAATATGCACATATACATTTTCCCAAACGGTTACATTTTATTTAAATTAATGCTTTCTTGCAAAATATTTATTTCAACGTTTTTATAAAGGCAAAAAATAAAATCATTTGATTTTGGCAAAATATTACAGACTTGACACTGGCAGTATTGAGTTCGTTAAAAAATAAACTGCATTTTCTAAATATATTTCTCTAGTTTCCAAGTATAGTCAAAATAGAGTAAGAATTTTTATTTAATCACTTGTTGATTTCTTTTTGATAAACAGACAGTATCTTTAGTTACCTGACAGTGCAATCCTATGCTGAAGTATTCCATTCTAAACTCATGCGCTTAAATGGATGTAACATTGCATAGATTGTGCCATTAGCGGTGGGAATGGAAATATGTCAGCTCGTGTGTGTGTAACTTCTTCAAGCGGCTATGCCTAAATAACCCCAAACAAAAGGAAAGGGGAATCAGGACTGTACTAGAATTAATTTGTTAGCACTTAGAAAGATAACAGATGTGAGACTGAGAAAAAGGGTACAGCTACTAAAGACATTTCTTATATCTTTGTGTAGAGAAAAAAATTATATATACTGCAAACTGTGAAATATGGTAACCGTGAGGGTTAAGGCCTGCACTGAAGGAGGTGAGATCTTTCTTTCGTAAGCACAGCTCCCTGGACAGGAGAGAGGAGAGGTAATTTTGCTCCTTCCCCTCCTCATTGCTGGCATGGATATTAGACGAAGTGACCTCAAGCATCAACTTCCCTGGGACTGGAGGAAGAGACTGCTGAGTGAAGGAGAACGTGGCAGCCATCCATATTGGTCAGCACCTTCCACTGATTACTAGATTAAAACCCCTTACTTTCACCAATTGCTTGTCCAACAGAACGTATGTGTCCCCATCCAGAGAGCTTGTTTATATATAATGAAGGGCTTGATGCTCTAGGGATCCCAAGTCCCCCTGGGGGGCGGGGAAACCCCCGCCCCAGAGGCCCGTTCCCCGGCGCCACCAGATCGGGCCCCGGGGGGAACTCCACCCTGACGTGCACGTCACCTGGAAGTGACGCGACCACGCCAGGCACGCTGGGGGCAGGGCCATGGCCATCCAAGGGAAAACTCTATGGTTTCCCGTTGTATGGCCGTGCCCCCACCCCCAGCGTGCTTGGCGCCCTCCCGTCACTTCCGGGTGATGTGCATGCAGCGCGTGCGCCAGACGCCAGCCGGGAGCCCACCGCTCCCGGCGAAGATCAACTTGGCAACCCTATGATGCTCCCAGTGGGACTTTTTAAATACAGAATGACTGATACCTTCCTATTCTATGCCTCTTATTTTGAGAAGCCAACATGACATCAACACCCTGAGCTAATTTTTTTACACATTTAATCCTTAACAGTGCACTTCTCTTATACTGCAAGAACTCATCAATAAGTGGGAATGTGAAACCTCAGGGCCTTCCTAATTCTTATCCGTAAGAAGGCAAAGTTCTCAATTTCCCGCTGGACACACAAACACTTCTAAGAAAAGAGATGGGATGGTCCTGCAAGTGGAGATTTTAGCATCTCAACGCTAACTAGTAGACAATCTGTGTTACGGAAAGCAACCTCTACATGGTGAACACTCAGCACTTGCAAACCTTAACCAGTTTTATCGGGTTGGTTCCAGTGCAAGTATAACAGATATTCCCCGCTTTCCCCTTCCCCCAGCTGCCCTTGCCAATCCTGGGGCTGTGTGACCCAAGTGGACTAGTAGCCATACTGGTTGGTGGCTTGCAGGGAGGAGGAGAGCGCCATAGATGGAAGAGTGATTTTGTCCCCTTGACAAATCCTTGACCCCTTCGCCTGCCCTGTATCATTATTAGCCCATGTGGATCCTATGAGCCTGGGAGTCAATCTCCCTAGAGTCAGAAAGGACTGTTGTGCGGAAATGAAAGCTGGGGAGATTCATGACTGTCAGCTCCTTCTGCTGAAGGATCCCTGGATCTGCTTGCAGTCTCCATTAAGACTGGATTTTTCATAATGGCAGATGGGGGCATCGTGGGACTGTTCTTGCAATAACGGGGCCATTCACCATGGTCTTCTTGTGGAGGGTGCCATGTAATTTTAAGGCTACCACATTACGAATTCTACAACTAGACCAAATGATCTTATATTGTATTTTATAATGAATTATTAAATACATTCTGCATAAAAAGACTGCTACAGGCAAATGCTGCAAAAAAGTGAGTAAAAGTTCATAATACAAAGAATTTAGAATTTTCTATTTGCTGAACTTAACCCAATGCAAACCGCGTATTAGAAGACCTGCAACCTACACAATTCAAGCACACACAGACACAGTTTTTCCAAGTGAGAAGCATCAGCAATACATTTAACTCTTTTTCTTATCTTGTTAATGGTCAGCCTTTTGCTGAAGACTCAAGAAAATACATTGTTTCAGCCAGACTGTGGGCACAAGATGAATTAACACAAAAATACATACATTTAACAGGCTGGGGTTTGTTTTTTTTACTTTTTGTTACTGAAAACATGAGGAAAAAGAGCACAGATATTTATGAATGAAATGTCTTATTCTATGAATGGTTTTATTGTGCAGTTTGATGATCCAATCTAGGCACACCGACCACTAGCCAGGATTCTCACAGGAATCGGTATAAACCTGTTTCCTTCTTCCACATAAAAATACACAAGCAGAACAACAGGCTGTTACAAGGAATGAGTATGCAAGTACTGAAGTTCAGAGCCTCTAATGGCCTTCTGTGTTCTCTGCAAATGACACGCTCATGCCTTGAAGAGGGGAAAAAGCAAACCAGAACTCTTATTAATCCATGTGGGAGTCCTCTGGGCGTGGGCACCATTCCTGCAGTGAGACTGAATTGCCCCCTAAATAGTCTGAATCTTTGTTTTTTTTTTAAAAAAAATGCATTTCTAAAACACTGCATTGTGTTCTTGGACTGGCCTGGGTCAGAGTTATAATCTAGAAAAACAGTTTACTAATTAATAGCAATACACCCTTTGCAAATTTTATTTCTGCCTTTTAGTGTTGACATGAGATTCCAGAAGCATCAACATTTTAAATACTTTAATAATATCCCATTCGATTGTTAATCGGTGGTCATAAAGGCTTTATCAACTCTGAAAAACTAGAGACAGACTCAGGTTACTCTTACCTAAACGGTGCTATGTGCTTAAAAACTGCCTTTTAAAAACAAAAGCAAGAAACTGTCTTTACAACATGGGTTTGGACTTAAAGGTACTTTTAAAAAAGGAATGCAGCCCTTGGTTTTTTAAAACAAGAATCTAATATATATTCTCTTTCTAAAAAAAAAAAAAACTGGCTACAATCCAGCATACCCTGAAGACCTATGGAAACCAATAGGACATGTGACCTTGCCTATATGGTGGGTTGCGGCCAATGTTAGTCGTTGACACTGTACATTAGAAGTGCTGTTTATGTAAAAGCCCAGAACAAAGATAAACTAAATTGTTCTCTTGTGTATGTGTAGAAAAATCCCTCGTTGCAGTTATGTGTACAATGCGTTCAAATAAAAATTAAGGAAGCGAATGAAGGTGAGTCTGCCAGCTTCCTTGTTGTCCTCCTCCAAGTCATTGGCTGGTTGATGCCAGATATCAGCGATCAGTCACTGCTTTTGCTGGCACGAAAAGAAACAGAAAATGGTTAACAGATATTGTCACATCTGTTCTGACAACACACATAGTCAAGACAGCAGGAGGTGTTGCTTTTTTTAAAGCTTAGAATGGGAATACTGACAGGGCTATTTTTGGGCAGGAACGCACAGGAACGGAGTTCCGGCTGGCTCCTGAACTGGCCACGCCCAGCAGGAGCTCATTAGCACAATAGGCCACACCCAACACCAGAAATTCATTAGGATTGGCTACATTAGGGGTGTGTGGCCTAACATGCAAAGGAGTTGCTCAGAGACTTTGCAGTGAAGTGGTTTTGGGGAAAACTGGAGAAAAGTCAAGGGGAGCCTGGGAGGTGCAGAAGTGCAACACGATGCTATGGGGAAGCTGGGGGAAATGCCACATCTCAACAGCATCAAGGCTAAAGGGACTATAACCTGCCTGCAAAAGGTCTAAGTCTGCTCTTGACAGAGAGATCAGGAATACTGGAAACAATTTCTGCCAGCTGCATAACACGTAGATTGAGCTTCTGTTTCACTTCCAGTTGCAGGGTTTTTAAAACGATATAATAAATTTTGTTTGATTTAAATAAACCTATAAATATACAAACAAAAAAGGAACCTTAAAAGCATGCAGGTATTTAGGCCTGGGCGTAGCCACAGGCACAAGCTGAATGGCAAATGCCAAAGAGGTCTTGGCCTACAGCTCACAGGTGATCCAGGATCAGTCCAAGACAGGGGTTGTCAGTCCCCCAGCAGATCCCCTCTGCTTCCGCCTCCCATTTCCTGCTGCTGTTCCAAATGGTGGTGGGAGGAGGAAAAAAGGCTGCTGGGCTAATGGCATAACATCACTTCTGGGGAAAACCCAGATGTGACGTTATGCCTTTCTAGGAATTGCCAAACATCAATTAGGAAATCTTCAGCTCAATTCCTAGAGAGGCACAATGTCAATTGCAGGTTTCCCCCAAAGTGATGTCATGCCATCACCCAATGGCTGCTCCCCACGCCCTCCCCTCTCCCGCTGGTTGCCAAAGCAGACATGGCAACCCAAGCCCAGTATGTAGTTTATTTTATTATATTTATGTATTTATTTAAGGAATCTTTGTGCCACCTCTCCTGGGGAACCTGCTCAACATGGCTTAAGATAACAATAAAACTCAGCCAAAGAATAAAAGGTAAATCATTGGACAGCTTAAAAGGAATTTTAAAAAAAATCAGACTAAAAGCACACTATGAAATTATTTTAAAGTATCGAGTCCATAATTAAAGGCTGAGTAAACAAAAATGCTTTGGCCTGGCTCCTAAAAGAAAGCTGATACCCAGAATTAAGCTTTGTTTGTCTTAAAGGTGCCACTGGATTCAAACTTTGTTCTGTTGCTGCAGGCCAACACGGCTACCCATCTGAATCAATCTGTATCAAGAACTTTGAAATTAGAACTTTGAACATTTGACAACATATAGCATTTTCCCAGCTGCACTTAACCAAACTGTAATACCATAAAACAGTATATTTCCCCCCTAATATTACAAAGTCCATCCTTAATCTGTTTTCCAAGGGCTCTCATCATCTCAGTCTACATGTGAAGATATTATTTGTGCTACTTAGCGAACACACTATTTCATCTACAAGTTTTTCTAGGTACATTATTCCTTAGGCTGCTGCTAAAATGTCAGGTCTAAACATCTGACAATTAAACATTATGCCTTGGTGAGGTAGTGGCCAAAAACATTTCTCGGCCTCACAGCAGTTATTATCTATTCCTGTAGGCTCATATGCGCTTCATAAGAGAATTTTGTTATTGTAGTAGGCAAGAGCACTTGATTTTACATGCACTGATTAGGATTATTTAACATCATAGTGTCCAACAATGTCAAAGCATACAGTTAATGGCAATATAGGCAAGCCAAGAGCAGTTAATCCTTACTTTTAAGGCGCTTAGACAAATGTGTAGTGAAATCCATTGCTTAAGGGGAGTGGTTGAGGTACAGAAGGTGAGGGTACATTAGATTGGTAGGTCAATTGCGGAGCTAGAAGGGATCATACACAGGAATTAGGCACTATGATTTTACATATGCGTGCACACACACACACACACAGAAACAGACACATGTGCTTGACAACACAGTCTTGGGTGAGCTAAGTACCTTTACTATTCTGTGCATTAAAAAGTATACAAATTCTGCACCCAACAAAGACAGGATCCTGTGATCTGATTCCCATTAAAATCTAATCTAGTTACTTATATATCTTCTGCTTGCAATGAACAGGGGCAAAAAAAAATATCCACTGGAGCTTTAGCTCACTTCTACCTTCCAAGAGTCTACCAGACACCCTTAAGTGATGTTGCCATGAGCTCTTTTCTATTTAAGGGAAAACTGAAATTTCTCAGAATATATGTAAGTATGAAGTGCTGCTTCTTGCTGAGCAGCCCTGGGCACTCTTAGGACTGTCTCCCACTGACAGAAGAGTCTTAGGCTTCTTGCTTTACTTACTTTCTTTAATTTGAAATGGAGTCATATACACCAAAATGCTACTAGGAAGAGAAATTTCTTTCTAATACTATAATGGCAGAAGTCCTTCCTTAGGCAACTGTGGAACTCTGGCCCGTAGCTAACATGGGGCCCACGGGGCCTGGCCCCCTCGTGTTTCTTCTGGGGCCCCTCCTTCCTGGGCTAACCCCAAGTGCCCCAACTTGCTACCTGCATTGTGCTTTGATTTAATTAGCTGGTGCCCCCCCCAGGCCCCCTTCCAAAAAATTCCCTAGCTACAGGGCTGGAACTTCTTCCCCCAGAGGAGCATCAAAAGCAGAGCCTGATTAACTTCCTGATGTGCTGACTTCCCTTTGGGAGCAGACTTTTAATGGCTAAGTAAAGCAGGCCTTGGTCCTTGGTAATCATGTGTACGTAGAACGGGATAAGCACTCAGTCTTTACCACTGAACCATTTACACCATTACCACCAAACATAACTAGGGCCCCGGTCAGACGTGCCTTTAGATCCGACTCAGCTGCAAATGCCTGACAGATCTAAAGGGCATGATCAGAAAACAACATCTGGGAAAGGTCCAGCAGTCGTCAGCACCCCATGATGCCCTGCCACGGAAGCGAAGTTAAAAGACAACAGGGAAAGTCCGGTCCTAATGCTTGCTGACGGGCTGTGGATGGACTTTCTCCTGTCCGATTGCTCAAACACACACTCATGCCGTCGGGATGGTCTTCTCTTTCCATCCTGGCTCGGTGCCAGTTTCCCTCCCTCGCTTAGCAGTATGCACATAACTGCATACTCCATGGGAACCCTCAGTGCGGAGGTGTGATTCCTTGTTTATGCACATGGGAAACAAAAGGCAAAAAAAAAACCCACTCAGCCATGTGCTGTCTGATGGGGCAGTGACGGGCTGAGCCCACAGCTACAAAGGATGTGTGATCGTGCAACGCCGTGTCAATTTCAACCAGGTGAAATAGGCTAGCTTCTCCTCCACACCAAATGGCACGTCTGACCACGGCCTCTGTATGATAATTCAATTATAGTATGAAGATGTAAAATTGTTGTTATCTGCCTGATAGAAATAAAAATTAGCAAAGAAAATAAGACAATAGACAGCCTACTGGGCAGTTTGGAGGCAATGCTGGCCCTGACAGATGAACTAAAAATGCCACTGAAAGTATTAGTGAGGCACTAAAGCATTAAGGTAACTAGGAAGTAATACTGAGTAAGAACATCTTCATCTACTGTTTCCGTATCGTACTAGGAGTCTTAATGCATGTTGTGCAAATAATGTTTTTCCCTTTTACCATACCTAAAATTTCAATAACAATTTCCACCAAACCAATAACAATTTCCTCCAAACCAATTGCTAGTTTTAAATCTTGGGGTAATATTAACAGCCAAGTTTCAGCATTTTTTTTTTATGAGATGTTCTGGGTACGTGGACAGAAAAAGAGATGAAGCGATGTACTAGAAGACATAATGGTAAAGCACAGCATATGGAGAACAGGGAACACATATGGACTTTCACTGACGACATGACAGAGTCTGATCTTATTCATAGCTGCATTGTTGCGGGCACTTCAGTGTGCAGAGAAACTACCAGGAGGCCTTGTTGCGGGCAAGAAAACTGATAGCTGACTTCAGTGTGCAGAGAAACTACCAGGAGATCATGGCTCATTGAAGCTGTATTGACATAATGCTGAATAATTAATCCTCCATCTTTAAATTTCTATCCAAGCTTTTGTAGCATGTTTCGAACTATTTCAGATTAGGCTTTTGCGTTTTTTTTGCTATTTTCATTCCTAGATCTTAACCAGTACATTAGGGTCTGATTGGAAGGACCTGCCATGCTTTAGCAGAAGTGCAACAATTGTTTTGGAACAATTCCTGTTTAAATACCGACTGGCCTGCTTCCTTTCCATACTCCTCAGTGCCAATGCTCCCTCTAAGCTGTGGAGTCTTGTGAGCAAAAATTCTACTTGGTGAGCTGCTGGCATTAAAGCTGTGAAAGAGCGATTTGGCTGCTGCATAAATTAGTTTGCTCTGGAGCCATCCCTTCCTGAGCTAAGACAAAAATGTGTGATCCAGAGGCTAAAAAACTGTGAGCTAGCTCACACTAACTCAGCTTAGAGGGAACACTGCTCCTCACCTCACACACTACTTCTGAGTCTTCTAGGCATTAGTGACCATCAGTGACAACCTCCCTGACAGATTAATATGGCAGAGGCAAACAGTATAAGACATGCATTGGCTCCAGTCTGCACTGGACTACATCCAAATAGCTCTAGTTTGGGTATGCCTATCAGTGCAGACAAGGGCTTAGGTTTTTCATTGGTCCGTAGTGCTGAGCAGAATCTTAGAAGTTGTATCAGGAGGAATAAGAGATCACATTGTCACAGACATTGCTTTATAAATAACTGAGCAATACCTGCCACCTCCTTGCTCCGCTGAGAGGCTTCAGAAGCCAGTGCGTATGATATGGAAATAATGCGTTCTTGTTCTTGCAACTGTGAATCTAAATTAGCTGGGTTGTGTTTGTCCTGAGAAACTGGAAGCTGTAGGTTGTGCATACTAGGAGGAAAATAGGGGGGGGGGATTAATCTTAAGTGCATCCGATGTACACAACATTCACTCACACTCCAAATCCATAGTCTAAAGTGGAAATATCTTCAATGTCTCATATGGGTTATGATACTCCTGAAAACTAGGGATTCGACAGGAGATAGTGTTTAGTCTCTTAATTATATTTGGACTTTCCATTTCTCAAAGGTAGTAAAAATATTTGGCAGCATTAGGAGACAGGGAGGGGAGAAAGGAGAAATGATCTATTCTTTTGTTTGAACCAGCATCATCTGATTATCAGCAACTGTGGTGCAGATATATGAATTGAAACAGTTCTGACGTATATTAAGTGTTTTCGCTTATTCTGACAGTTACCAAACTTCAGTGCAAAGCGAAGTGTAAACCAGGTTTAGAAACCCAGCAAGTAACTGCTAAAATCTGAAACCATTGTTACCAAACACAAGCGACACTGCTGTTAAATCCCGTGTGTGTGCCACTGGCTCTAACTGTGGGTTAGATACAAAGAACCATAAGCAGAACAAAAATAAAATTGCTAGAATTGTTCCATAAATGGTTATGCTTGGTCTGGAAATTCACTCAGTGCTAGAGCAGTTAGTTGTTTCTGGCCAGTGTGAGTGATTCCGTAAACTGTTGCACAATCTCTTGGGCAAATCAAAATACAAACATGCTATACAAAACATGCAATTGGTTTCCAGTGCATTTGCTCCTATAAATATAGTACCATGGTATATAAAATTATAATTATACTTTTGTGGTACGGTATGGGCTTCTTTCAGTTTTAAATGTTAAAAACAAACAAGATTCACACACTATAGAAATCTGACCTTGATTTAGTAAGAATAGTCTTTATTTTCTCTGCCTTACGGTGCCTTGCTGCTAATTCTTCTGGAGTGAGAGGTTCTTCAGGCTCCAGCTCAACATAACGCTCTGGAATTGCAACCTTTTCAGGTTTTGATATCTAAGGGTGAGGGGAGGAAAGATTGTTATGAATTGGTCGTGCTCACTAGACACATAAAACTGCAATCAACTGAAACCTGCAACACAAAATCTGCAGAAAAATGGACAAAACAGCCACTTTAATATCTCTATAATTGCATTCTACCAGTCCGGTGAGATTTGTAACATACTTCTACGGTTAATTCCAAATGCTCTCCCAACGTTTTCTCAAAATAATTTTTGAATACTGAAAAACAGTAAAATTGTATTAGAAACACAGAATTTTCAGGATGTAATGCTTTATCTGCCCTCAACTGGATAACCTAGGCTGGCCCAATCTTGTCAGATCTCAGAAGCTAAGCAGGGCTGGCCCCGGCTAGTATTTGGATGGGAGACCACCAAGGAATACCAGGGTCGTGGTGCAGAGGCAGGCAATGGCAAACAGCCTCTAATCATCTCTAAACTGCCTTGAAAACCCTATGGGGTTGCCATAAGTCAACTGTGACTTGGCGCGACTTCCCATCACCAACAATACGTTATGTGGCACTAACTATATTTATTATTTAGTTCATTTACACCCCACCTTTCTCCATGGTGGGGACCAAAGCAGCTCACACTATTCTCCTATTCTCCTTTTTATCTGCACAACAACCCTGTGAAGTTGCTTAGGCTCAAAGTATGTGACTGGTTCATAACTACCCAGTGAGCTTCCACAGCAAGATGGCGATTCAAACCTGGGTCTCCTGTACCCTACTCTGAAGGTCTAACGGCTGCACCACACTGGATTTCATAGGGTGGCTGCTGTTGAACAGTGACAAGCAAGCCAGGACTGGTTGAGTCATGCAAGTCAGGCAGTATCGAGTCACCCAGTGGTTGCTGCCAGGCCACGTCAGGCGGTATCGAGTCACCCAGTGGTTGCAGCCAGGCCTGGGGTTGACAACCTCCAGGTGAGACACGGAAATCGCCCAGTATTTCAACGGAACTAGACGACACAGATCTGTCCCCCTGGAGAAAATGGCTGCTTTGGAAGGTGGACTCTATGACATAATAACCGGCTGAAGCTTCTCTCTTCCCCAAACATTGCAGTCCTCAGACTCCACCACAAAATCCCCACCTGGAGTGTCACACCTGAGCCACACCTGGCCTCAAAGGTCAAACTAGGCCTGGAAAGAGTCCTGCCCCCTCCCCTTGCCTTTTACTGACAGAACCGAGCCTCGAATACTGTGGTTTCCTAGCAACAGCCACTTACAGCTACAGCTTAAAACTACAGCTGCCCCTTCTATCATTTTTCAGGTTTGTAGAAAGGTCTTGTCCATTCACACCTCCAATCAGCGGATTTAAGTATCCTCAAGTTTTGCTGACTTCACTATCAATATATGGATTGGAATGAAAACTCATTTAGAATGCCATCTGCTCAAGCAAATCCTCTCTCTCTGTGTCAGACTCACAGCAAACAATGAAATACACTCTTGCAGGAAGGTTTTATTTTTTCACAAATTTGCTAGCTTCTTAAGGACTGTGTCAACAATTCTGTTGTGATGTTCTCTGTGTTTAAGCAGTTTCTTCTCTGTGCAGTTAAGGAAAGGAATCTGGGATGAGAAAATGGCCTAATGAACTGGGAGATGCTTAGATATGTCTTGATATACAGAGAGCCTGGATAAGTGGAAACAGTAGTCATGAGGAATGAGGGAGGACATCCCTTTAAGCCTCAGACCTGGTCTAGCCACACCTGGCCTCAAAGGTCAAACTAGGCCTGGAAAGAGTCCTGCCCCCTCCCCTTGCCTTTTACTGACAGAACCGAGCCTCGAATACTGTGGTTTCCTAGCAACAGCCACTTACAGCTACAGCTTAAAACTACAGCTGCCCCTTCTATCATTTTTCAGGTTTGTAGAAAGGTCTTGTCCATTCACACCTCCAATCAGCGGATTTAAGTATCCTCAGGTTTTGCTGACTTCACTATCAATATATGGATTGGAATGAAAACTCATTTAGAATGCCATCTGCTCAAGCAAATCCTCTCTCTCTCTCTCTCTCTCTCTGCATATGTGTTAACATGGGTGTTCTTTTACTCTATTTTTCCTTCACAAATTTGCTAGCTTCTTAAGGACTGTGTCAACAATTCTGTTGTGATGTTCTCTGTGTTTAAGCAGTTTCTTCTCTGTGCAGTTAAGGAAAGGAATCTGGGATGAGAAAATGGCCCGGTGAACTGGGAGATGGTTAGATATGTCTTGATGTACAGAGAGCCTGGATAAGTGTAAACAGTAACACGTCTTTCTTCCTTACTTGAGTAGTCATGAGGAGTGAGAGAGGACATCCCTTTAAGCCTCAGACCTGGTTGTGATCTTGGTGCCCATGTGGCTCAAATGAAAGTGTCAGAATTTCTTAATTCCCTTAGGGAGCTGAGTGCTTACAAAACTTTACATCCCGGACAAATTTCTGGTCTTTCCTATTGAAATCTCAGAGATATTGCCTTTAACCACCAGGTGGCTCTACAGCATTTCAGAAATATACTTAGAAATCAAAGGACTTTTCCCCACGTAGACTATAGTGCAGGGGTGGCCAAACTTGCTTAACGTAAGAGCCACATAGAATAAACGTCAGATGTTTGAGAGCCGCAAGACATGAACAAATATTACACGCACATTTTTATTGGGAAATATTATTAACATTAAAGGACACTGCCAAAAATAAAAACAAAAGGGGTAAAAACAGATATTGATAATGACATTTATTTGTCCAATGATATTTGTTTGCTAATGATATTTATTTGTGAAAGAGAGAGAGAGGTGGAAGGAAAGAATGAATGAGGTGGAATGAAAGAGAGAAAGAGAAACACATGCAGAGAAATAATGAAAGCAAATAGATGGGGGGAGAGGGAGGGGGAAGGGAGGAAGAGAAATAAAAGGGAGGGAGGGAGAAAGAGAGAAAAAGAAAAAAAAGTGTAAAGAAAGCAAATAGATGGGGAGGGAGGAAGGGGGGAGAGAGAAAAAAACAAAGTAAATAGATGGGGAAGGGGGCTTGGAGAACACCTTTAATTTCAAATATGTTCTCCATTTAATTTCAAATTTTTTCCCCAGGCCTCCTGCCCCGGCTGCCACACCAGCTGGGCTTGGAGAAGGGATTTAAAGAGACAAATGCCTTATGTGAGCCAAGCCAGCTGGCTGGTACAGCAGTCTGGCGGGGCCTTGACAACACATTTAACTTAGATGGGGAGAGAGAGAGAGAGAGAGAGAGAGAGAGGTGGAAAGAAAGCAACTTTAGATGTGTCCTCCAAGCCCCCACCCCCAAGCTGGATGGCTTATTTTATTTATTTATTAAATTTATACCCTGCCCTACCCGAAAAATGGGCTCTGGAGAAGGGATTCAAAGAGACAAATGCCTTCTCCAAGCTGGCCGGGAGGGGGGGCTTTGAGAACACATTTAAAGTTGCTTTCTTTCTTTGCTCCCCCCCAGCTCAAACCTACCCTGGGAGGGGAACACTGGCTGGGGAAGGGAAGACTGATTGGGGAGGCATGCCTCCCATTCACTTCCCCAGCCGCCCTGCCTGGAGCCGCACAATATGTGTGAAAGAGCTGCATGTGGCTCCCAAGGCACTGTTTGGCCACCCCTCTATAGTGCATAATGAGATAGTGGAGGGGGAGAGAATAAAAATAGGTTGCTTACCTGTAACTGATGATCTTCAAGTGGTCATCTGTGCAGTCACACACTGGGTTTGTGCCTGCGTCAAATCCTCACTGGAAAGCCTGAAAAAGCTTTAAGGATAGCCTCTTCTATGCGGAGTCTATCTCAGCTCTGTTGAGCACACGACTACTGAGCATGCTCAGAGCCGAGGTAAACCCCACCCCCACTCAGTTCTTTTCCAACACCACTAGCAGGTCACATCACAATAAGAATAGCAACAGGAAGATGCCAGCAGTGGGGAAGGCCAGGCGGGCGTGTGTGACTGCACAGTTGACCCCTCGAAGATCATCGGTTACAGGTAAGCAACCTGTTAATCTTTGTGGTCTCTGTGCAGGCCACACACTGGGTGACTAGCAAGCTGAATTTAAATTTGGAAGGTGGGTGCTGGCAGCTACCGCACACAGGAATTATAGTTATGAAGATAACCAAGGCAGTAATCAAGGAAGTGAACTTTATTATAATATTTCAAAATCAACCAAGTACAGAACTCAAAGTAAGGTAACTTAGTATCACTTTATCTTTAGGAACATAAAGTCTATTCAACATTTAAAGGTAAGTAACATGTACAACCTGTTTAGCTACAGACTCAACTTTTCGAACTGTGTTTACTGTGTAACATTCAAAGGTATCACTCAAATTTTAAAGGTAACATTTATGTTTACTTTACCTACATACGTAACACTCCTCTCTGCACTATGACCTATTTTCTTTTCTTTTAAACCTCCATCATTGGAAAATTAATTTAGGGACTGCCTGTCCAAAACTAGCATCCTTTCTAGCCTTGATGTCCATAGCATCATGTGCTGTAAATGTTGATGGAGAAGACCAAGTCACTGCAGCACAAATGTCATCCACAGCAACTCCCGCCATGGAAGCTGCGGTGGTTGCCACTGCCCTAACTGAGTGAGCTTTAGGTACGCTTGGTAAAGGTACATTTGTGAGTTGATAGCATAAGGCAATGGCAGAAGAAATCCACTTTGAGAGGCGTTAGAAACAGGAAATCTCTTGTGAGGGTTAGTGTAACAAATAAGCAAGCGATTGTCTCTTCTGAACATCTGGGTCTTGAATAAAAGCAAAGGGCCCGACGAACATCCGACATGTGCAAAGCTCGTACATGGACTCGTAGCGTTTAGGAATAGGTGGTGTTGAGGCAAGCTTCTTCCACGCTTCTTGTAAAGTCGCTATGTGTAGTGGCAACACAGGTAGTGTGGAAGATCTAGGGAGCTCGGCCTGGAGAATGTCATGAACTATGTCAGAGACAGGTTCAGCCTTGTAAGTTAATTGTATCCCTAAAAAATTGTATCCCTAAAAAAATCCCATGCATTGCACCAGTTTGGTGTAGTGGTTAAGTGTGCAGACACTAATCTTGGAGAACCGGGTTTGATTCCCCATTCCTCCACTTGCACCTGGCTGGGCAAGCTGTAGTTCTGATAAGAGCTGTCCTTGAAAAAGAACAGTTTCTGTCAGAGCTCTCTCGGCCCCATCTACTTCACAGGGTGTCTGTTGTGGGGAGGGGAAGGGAAAGGAGTCTGTAAGCTGCTCTGAGACACCTTCGGGTAGTGAAGGGCGGGGTATAAATCCAATTTGTTCTTTGTCTTCTTCTAAATCCATAAAACCTTTAGACCCTTCCAGAGTCTGCATGGTCTTTTATGGTTTAGATTGTTGATCCAGTGGAGTATGGCCATCTCCCTCTTCATGCGATCCCAGTCCATCTGAGTCCGCATCAGAGCCAGCCGGAGAGACCAATGGATGTGTATCTGCATCCTCCATATCGTCCAGCTGTGATGACTCATGCGCTTCTTGCATTATTGGACCTTTAACCAGTCAATCCTTGCCCTTTGGGATCACCAATAAGTGATGTCCCTGATCAACTGGTGGTCTTGGGTGTGATCGGTGACATGGTGAACCTCACGTTACAGTCTTATGCTGGGATCGTGGTCAAAATCTCGGGTACTCATGGTGTCTTGTTTGAGAAGGAGACCGTGAGCATGAACAGGAGTAACTTTGCCGATGCCAATCTGGTGAATACTGACAGTAATAGGGCTCTGATATTGACCAGTCTGGACGTAGGTGCTCTCTTACACTGAAACCGGTCCCGGAGTAGTCACTTGCTGAGCCCAAAGAGCGTGTGAGGGAATGTTCATGCATGTGCCCCCTATATGTTTTGTGTTGTGGTCTCCTGTGGTGCCGCTTCAGGATAGGGTGCATCTGTCCTCCACCAAGATCTGGAGTGGCGGGATAGCATGCACAGACGGGGACAGCATTGCTTCCACGTGTCCCTGTGTCTCCCTCTGACTTAAGGAAGGCAGTTGAGTAGATTGCTGAGTCACCGAGTCTGATGGTGTCTGTGTGCGTCTCACTGACAATGAATTTGACAACAGCCCTATTAACACTAAGGGTGGCCCCGTCGGTTTCAATGGCTGCTGATCGTCTATCAGTTTCGATATAGCTGCTGGTTTCGAGAGACTGGAACCTTTCGTGACCTTAGATCTTGGAGCAACCTGACTTGAGCTGGCTGGTCTTTTGGACGATTTGTCAGACTTTGCCTTGTTAGGCTTTGAGGTAACCGTCTGTTGAGGCACCGAATCTCCCCGCTCTATGGGTGGGGGAGTTGGGTATGTTGAGATCCACAGGGTTGATCCATCACTGGCGCCAAAGATCTTTCTAACAAGAAGGTTTTGAGGTGCGATGCCCTATTCTTTCTAGCTTGGCGTGTAAACTTTAAGCAATGCGGGCAAGAGTTTGTTCTATGATCCTCCCCAAGGCACAGTAAACAACGGTCGTGGCTGTCCAATGGGGGGGATCTTAGTGTTACATTTAAAGCACTGTTTAAAGAAGGGAGTGCATCCCATATGTTGCTCCCTCAGCTTAGAGAAAGAACTGATTCACTTATTACAGAGCAGGTAGTTATATTACTTGAGGTAAATAGATACAGCTATCATGGAGCAGTGAGGAAAAAATCCAACTGACAGGCGAGGAAAAAGGGAACTGAGCAGGGGCAGGGTCTACCTCGGCTTTGAGCACGCTCAGTAGTCGCGTGCTCAATTGAGCTGAGATAGACTCCACATAGAAGAGGTCGAGGAAAAAGGGAACTGAGCAGGGGCAGGTCTACCTCGGCTCTGAGCACGCTCAGTAGTCGCGTGCTCAATGGAGCTGAGATAGACTCCGCATAGAAGAGGCTATCGTTAAAGCTTTTTTAGGCTTTCTGGCGAGGATTTGACACAGGTGCAAACTCAGTGTGTGGCCTGCACAGAGACCACAGAGAAGATTATGATGATTCGGTTTAGACAACTGAGGACTGGATTCAGGGTTTAAAGCCCCTGTGGTCCTTCTTCCCTTTTGCATGTAGCTTTACTTTCAGTTTAGTGCAAACCACAATGCACTGCCTTGTCTGAAGCAGTAAACTATGATTCAAACCCTGTTCAAACCAGGATTCCCAGTTTTGGCTTAGAGAGAAAAGTGCAAACTACAGGAATCTATGGTTTGCGCTAAACTGCAAGCCATATAAAAAGTAAGTAGAAGAAAGACAGAGAAAGGCCCATCATATTAATAGCCAAAGGAAGAGACTTCTACACATTTTCCTTGCAAAAAACTCCTGCGTAAATGCTGAAGCTATTGATTTAATGAAAAACAGCAGAAAAAGAGATACCAGTGGATATCATTTAGAAAATGGGAATTTAGACATTAAACATAATGACAATCTCTTACCTCTTTGCTAATATCTAAATTGTAATGTTGAGGTTCTAGGTCTTCTTCTGTCACTGACACAGGATCAACCTTTAACCAGTTATTTTCCTCTTTTTCTTCTGGGCGTACTGCCCTTTCCAGTAGCTGTAAGTCAAATTCTTGCTCTCGCTTCCACTAATGACAAATGGGAAAGAATTAAAGTTTGTTCACTTTGCTCAATAAAATTTGTACAAAAGTGCCCTATTATTACCTCAAATACTGGCTTGATGAAACAGGAAACTAGAACTTACCATAATATTCCATTTTGGACATTCACTTGATGGGTGTCCTTGATGGGGTACTCATTCTCCCCAGCCAGCAGAGGGCAATCTAATCTCAGCAAAAAAACTCTAAAAAGACTGGGGGACTCACCTTTCATGTCAGGAACCAGATGTACATGTCAAACCTAGCAATCTTGATGAGAAAATGAATCTCTAAATTTCCCATGAAAGCATTTTAATTTTGCAAGGACAACTAAATTAATCTACACTGTCCAAAGATACCATTATATGAACAAATCTGATTTTTTTTACATCCTTACCCCCAGAAAAAAGGGTAGGATGGACTACCATCCAGCAAGCATCTAGAAAAAAATTAATTATATTCAGACTTTCAGTTCTCTGTGACTGAGTAGTTTTCTTTACTGAGTAGTTCAATAAAACGATATGCATTCTACTGGAACAGGAGAAATTTTTTTGGTATCTAAGGTAGGAAACATATATTTTAATGTGCCTCATATGAATATATAGGAACAACTCTGCTATTCCAACATATGAGTATTGAGATGTAAATACCCAAGGAAAACCGACTCCATAAGCCAACAAGCAAAAATGTTGGGGAGAAGAGGAAAGAAACCTGAAGCACTGCAGAGTTCACCTGTGTAAGAACCAGCCCATCTCGCTACTAATATCATGGGAAACGGAAAGAACTTTCTAAGAGAAGCTGTGGGATCTCCTTCCCTTTTAAAGACTGTCAACTGCATAAGTATCTGTTAGGGATAGTACAAATTGAGGGACCCCAGAGCCTACAAAGGGCAGATTCAGATTTGGGTGGCATATTACCATTCACAGTACATGTGGCTCTGCATCTCTCGGTATGGTATTGCTGGAAGTCACCCTTACATGATGCAGAAAAAGCAGGTTTTGTATACTGAGATTATTCTACTCTTCTTTAATCTTAGAAATCAGTGGGGGCAATCAAGGAACTTAATGCACTAAATATTAAAAGGTTAACAAGTGTGTTCCTTGAACAGACTGTCAGACTGCGCTTAGAGAGGACAAAAACTGACCTTGTTTCCTTTTACTGAAAAAAGAGAGAACAATTGAGTCCTGACAAAAAGTGCCTTGCTCTGCCTTTCTCTGCATCACAGTTCTTATATGGTAGTAAGACCTCTGGGAGCCTTCCTCCCACACTTCCGAGTTAAATTGTTTAGGTGTTCTATTTTTTTTAATTGCCTTAAAAATGTCTTAAGGGGCAGTAAGAGCTAACTGCTGGCTTAAGAGGATGAGTATCCCATATGAGCTCACCATCTAGAGAAAATAATCCATTGTTACACTACTAAACTCCTTGCATAAGCTGAGGTCCTGAGTAGTGTTCTCCAAAAACATCCTTTTAATAGGGTATTTAGTTTGTAAACGTGGCCAAAAAATTTTTGTGGTCCAGAAAACTATACCATTAAAATCTACACACTGTATTTGTCATGTTAGTGGAATGTCCCTAAATTTTACAAGCACAGTATATGTATTCTTAAGACATGTATATATTAAAGAACTTTTGAGAACTATGAGCATGGAATGTTCTCATCCATCAACTTTTTCTGACGCACAGAGCGATTGCTGCTATTCTTATTTACTTCATTTATGCCCACTGGGGACCAGAAATGTCTTTCAGCATTTCTCCCTCCTCCTCCTCTGTTCTTACAACAACCCTGAGAGGTAGGTTTCACTGAGAGAGTGTGATTGGCCCAAGTCACATCCCATATGAGCTCACCATCTAGAGAAAAGAATCCATTGTTACACTACTAAACTGAGGTCCTGAGTAGTGTTTTCCAGAAACATCCTTTTAATAGGGTATTTATTTGTAAACGTGGCCCCAAAATTTTGTGGCCCAGAAAACTATACCATTAAAATCTACACACTGTATTTGTCACGTTAATGGAATGTCCCTAAATTTTACAAACACAGTATATGTATTCTTAAGACATGTATATTTAAAGAACTGTTGAGAACTATGAGCATGAAATGTTCTCATCAATCAACTTTTTCTGACACACAAAGCGATTGCTGCTATTCTTATTTACTTCATTTATGCCCACTGGGGACCAGAAATGTCTTTCAGCATTTCTCCCTCCTCCTCCTCTGTTCTTACAACAACCCTGAGAGGTAGGTTTCACTGAGAGAGTGTGATTGGCCCAAGTCACCCAACAAGTGGGGATCCAAACTTAGGTCTTCCAGATTCTAGTCCAACACTCTAACCACTACATTATGCTGGCTCTTAGTTCAAAATGATACAATTAAAATGCAATCCAAACGTTTACCACAAGAACACCTGGAAAATTTCTGAAAAGTTCAAAAATTATATTCGACGTAACAGTAATTTTATACACGTTGCACCTTGTAAAACCATCCCAAAGCTAAGCTTATCCGCCTTACTCTTCACAGAACAAGATGCATCTTTAAACAGTAACGTCTCTTATACAAGTAAGAGAAGGCTTGGATGGAACACCAATTGATTTGGAATGCAAATTTGAAAGTAATACACGCTATTTCTTTTGCTGCTGAAGATACAACTGAAATCTACAAACAGTCATAGACCACATTCCAGAAGACCACATACTGACATTGCTTTCTGGACTGCATCCTTTATAAACAAAATTAGAACATGTATGTTCTCATCCAATGACATGAATGCTTTATAAGGTCACAAAATGACAATCAATGTGCTGAAGCCCTGAAATGTTGCTATTACTTGTGGCACTGAAACAGAAAAGACTGATTGGTTTGCTTTCCCCCAGCTCTGTTAATGGCATGACAATCTGCCCTCAGATGATAGATCTTAGAAACAAATGTATATTATTACATCATATTTGCAATTATAAAGTAGAAGACTTTCAACCTTTTGGCTCAACGTAGTACTTTAAAAAATTCTATTCATGCACAAGCTCTTGATTTTCACTCAAAATGTATGAAATATTTGTATTTGCTCAAATGTGAAAATGTTGTTTGTTTTAAAGGCAGTAGTTAAATGCCCCATAATCAGACATCTCAATATTCAAACCAGGCCTGATTGCCAGAACATGTTTCGCAGACACAGTATTATTATTTTTAAATTAATTTGATAGTGTAAGAAAAACATGAAATCAATATTAGAAAGCATGTTTATTGGCTTTGATATGTAGTCCTTTACATTAAAATTAAATGACAAAATTCAGGTATGCTGCTCAGCATTTTAATGTCATACTACATTTAAAAAGTGATCTTTTAAAAAACATCAGTGCATTGTATTAAAAGTCGATTTACACACACAATGTAGGCAATGTTAAAACTGTGCGCGCTAATTACATATTTCACTGTCTATCATTTTGGCTGCTAAATTATCGTAGTGCTGTCAATTGTGCTATCAAATGTCACTGGAGCCCTTTAGATGCATGAGGAAGAAACCTTCAGGAAACACTTTCTTCAGGGCCTTACTGTGCCATTTTATATCTTTTACAGCAAGAAAACAGACCCATATGGCACACAAATACGTGAAATTATTTGCTTAAATGATTTAAAAGTATGAAATGTTCACGTCAGAAATAGGTATGCAAGAGCCATGTCACCTTTAATGATGTTTAAATTCTGCTACTTAAAAACATGACTATGACTGAGATTCACATTTCCAAAAAAAACTCTTATCGGATATCTTGGCAAAAAAATTAATCTGAGTATGCCGGAGTCCCTTTTTGTGATCAAATGGCAAGCTTAGTGTGGTCTGGCCACATGTCTTAATGTAATCAGGAGTAATTGGTCATGGAGAGTTGCAATCAGACATCCATGGCTGATCGGTCAGACTGCAACCAAAAACGCAGTGGCAGCCTGTCTTTCCCTCAGCTTCACAGCCTGGGTGTGGTGGTCGTTTCCCCTGACAGGACAAATTGTTTAAAGAGGAGGCAAGGCAAGTTCCACACTGTCATTTTTGTCACTTGTTTTTCCCTATTGCTTTGGGTGTGTCCCCCTTTTCCACATGTGTTTTGCTCCCTCTGGGACTACTAGAGAAAGCAACACACCCTGAAGCAATAGGGACAAATGAGTGACAAAAATGACAGTGTGGAAGTGGCCAGTGGCAGCCTGTCTCTCCCTCCAGCTTCATAACCTGAATGTGGAGGTACGGTTATGCGCACATCACTAACTAGTTAAAAAAATGGCGACCAGGAAAACAAGAGACCAGTCAGACCTGCCTGACGGCTTGGGTTTGCAACAGGGGCATCAGACAACAGGAAATCCATTTTGAAACCAGCTCAGCCCAAAAGGATTGGGCTTTCACAGGTATCAAAGAAACACGCAGTAAGAGGGAGGGGAAACGGGACACAGACGACTGGGGCACAACTGACAGATGTTGCTGTCTGATCATGCATTTTAAATCTGGAAGGGAACAGCAACGGATCAAACTGCACATCTGATCGCAGCCAATATGTATTTAGTAAAGTAATGAAAAGTAACTGAATTGCAAATTAGTGCTACCAAACAGTTGTTTAAAACATGAAACAAAAAGGTTAAAGTGCAAAAAAGCAAAACCTCACTCAGTAGTGAGTTTAACACAAAGCTACTAAAATGCAATTAAGCCTGGAAGAAACTGAGTAGTCTTAGTTAATTATTGTTTTAAATAATTAGAAAATTTAAAAACAAATAAAGAAGCCATTATGTATGATGAGTAAAAATTCTAAAAGCAAGAGACCTTGTGCAATGAATTAAGCAGGTGATGAACATTATAATTCTAGTATGCCAAAAGGATTAAAAAAATATAAAATTAATGTTGCAGTGCTTGTGTAAATCCTTCAGAATGATAACATAACAATCATAAAACAATCTTAGGGTACCTACAAGATTAACATGTTTATTGTGGCGCAAACCTTTGTCGGCCACAGTCCCCTTTACTGAATGCATGAAGTGTTACCTGTGTGAGCAGTAAAATACCCTGTGACATACATATTACTCTCCCTTGCATAGCTTGACTTTTTGGCTCAACTTGCAACAAATAAACAAAAACATTCTCTGTTCTCAAGGTACATATATACCTGCTAACTTAGGTAATCATTTCATGCATATGTGGAAGTGGGCTTTGCCCGTCAATAGTTTATGCTTGTGGTTCCTCTCTCTGCCTCTTTTGCTGCAACAGGCTAGCAAGGATTCCCCACTCTGGAATTTTTCTCAGTACACCCAACAAATATAGCGCACACATGTGGTTATTTTCAGAAGTGATACTTAAATTGCTCTTTATGCCTGTAATTGAAATTTAAAACTGACATGCTTCTTCATTTTTAAAGTGCCTTTAAAGTGGTCTTATGCTTTCTGCTTTGCATTGCCATTATTCATACAGGACGGAATATAGATGAGGAACCATTCTGAGTATCACTTCTGAAAGTACACAATGGATGATCAGGTTCTACACAGCAATGGGCCTTAAGTACCCTTAACTGTGTACTGGATTGAAGTCCGTTAACAGAAGTTTGCTGAAATTAACTGAGATTATTTCAATGTAACCATTCTTAGGATAGCAGCTAGGGTTGGCAGCCCTCAGGTTCAAGTGGGGGACCACCCGCTTTTGGGGGGCTTCTCCCTGCTGCCGGCCAGCTGGCTGGCAGGGGAAACCCACCCCCAAACAGCAGTGTCCCTGTGCAACATCGCCAATGCGATGACATCACACAGAAGTGATATCATCACGTCGGGGACATCAGCACATGACACTCTGGTTTCAGGGCAAAACTCTATGGTAAAACCATAGAGTTTTGCTCTTAAACCAGAGTGTCACCGTGCAAGGTCCCCGTTCAAGGTCACTGTTTGGGGGCAGAGCCCCTCCCCCCTCCCAGAAGACTCCCTTGCTCCCCCTGCCAGCGACAGGTAAGGACCTGGCAACCCTAACAGCAGCCTAAGTACCTGAACCTAGACAAACTGGCTGTGGTCCAAAGAAGAGATACAGCATGAGCAGCATGATATTTACTCAAACTCAAACTGACCTCTGATAAAAAGGTTAAAATGCTCTTCATTTAAAAGCAAAACTGTTTTTGGCAACAAACACTGCGGTGTCAGAACTGACAAGTGAAGTGCTGTCTATGTGTGTATCACTTCGTTGGATCACGGCTACCACTTGGAAGAACGTCCTACTCATTTTTAAGGGGATATACTTCTGAGTGCCAGTGGATGACTCGGAGGGTGATTTGTTTTGGGTAGTTGCTCAAAACCAATCAACACAGGGTTGTGTTTAAATTAATACAGTATTTAGCCACTGAAATAACTTATTTCTCACTAACAATGTAGAGCGTTGCTAGAGTATTCTACGCATTTTAAACATAATTTATAGTAAAGGGGCACTAGCAGCTGTACAAACATCTATGAACTTAACAGTTATTACATAAAATTTGTCAAGTTCTATCTTTTTTAAAAAAATCCTTATTTGATAGAACCATTAAACTTGCAATATAGATTTTTTTTAAAAAAAATGCACTACTTAATATTCTAAGGGGCTCATTCTTTCATGGTGCAATCAGGAAAATGTACAAACTTACTATTTTCATGGCATCATTTGAATCAATTGGAAAAAAGCCAGGACCAACCCAAGATCCATCTCTGAATGCATTCCAATTCTTTTCTCTTTTTGCTTCACTTTCTTTCTGCCAACTTATTTCCACACCTGCTACATTAAGCTGTAACTATTTTTAGTAGAAAGCTATTTTCTGTTACTCAGACTGCAGAACTATACTATAAGTATTATATAATACAAGTATCATGCACTCTCAAATAAAAGTGCTTACTAGAGAAGCTACAGGTCATATTTTTAGTCTAGTCCTTTTAAGGCATATCTAACATACTGAGCCTATATCTGCAGAAACAGGCCGGATGAATGGTCGTGATGAGACAGATTGTCTTTCTCCTTGACTAAGAGTTCTCTTGCGTTCACGAACTAATGCCTTTTGGTGTCGCTTCATTCTTTCTAGTTGTTCCTCAGCACTCATTTTGCCTCTTTGGTGGTCTCCAGAGTATAACCGTTCCAAGGCACTCTTTGGTCTCTCCTGTTAAAAATAACAGATAAAGCATATATTATAATTAACAGATTTAAAGATGGAGGGATGCATGCCAGTGCATGCCATATGGAACTCCCTGGAAGAATGGTGGGGATAAAGACGGACATGAGAACTGCGAACTATGGTCCAAAGTTACTATTCCATCAGAGCTGCTGGCTGTCTTTCAATCTCTTTTCTCAGTGCAAGTAGTTCTATGTTGCTGTGTAGTTTTCCATACTACTGAAAGAACATCAACACTGGAGTTACTTTCCAGTGGAGGGAGAATATCATCTGCAGGAATGGACTGTGGCCTCCTACTCTACGACAAACATGCTCTGAATGTTTAACAAGCACCTCGTTTTCAAGGAGAAATCCCAGCAGGTCTCTGGAGCACCAGAACTAATAATACTGATAAGTGTAGTTGCCCTAACCGAAAGACTTACATTCAAAAGCCTGATTTAAGTTACAACCCAGTATTAATTTCTTCTGTGATCATTTTAAAAGTCTTCTCTTCTTTTTCAAACTGAACCACTGGGGATGTTTTGAGAGGGAAAATGGTTTTGGAGAAGACATTTCTTAAACCCTTAGTCATCTGGCCCGGGGGGGTGGGGTACAGGAACTTCTAAGCTCCCCCTGCCTCTGGGAAGTAATTCAAGCGTTGGTGTTCCAGTGGGAAAACAGGAGGCGAGGAAATGGTTAGCATCTCCTCCTGCACTGTTCTCTTGATCCAGTGGGAAAACAGGAGGCGAGGAAATGATTAGCATCTCCTGTTCTCTTGGAAACACCGCTCCAGTGCCTATATTTTGAAAAGGAAAAAAAAGAGTTTTTAAAAATGATAACAGAAGTAAACATAGCATCCAGTTTGAGACTAAGCTTGTGACTGTACTTATGGTACAGATGGGGTTAACTACCAGGATATGTTAAACTCCAATGCAGACTAAAGCAAAATACCTCACTTCTCATCATTGGTGTTCAAGAAGATTGGAAACAAGTTTGCAAATATACCTTGGAACCATCTCTTCGAAACGTTGCATAAGATGAAGTTGTTGACTGATGCAGTCTGGAAGTTGAGCCAGATAATCCTTTACAAAGAGGGGGAAAAAGCCTTTCAAGAAAAATTGTAATCAGGAAGGGAAGTTGTACTCTAGCATTTGTGATCAGTGTTTCACTAGGCAGCACAGTAACAGGACTAAAGGAATTTTAATCACAAGCAACAGTCATATGCCTCAGCTGCCAAAAAGTCACTGTGATCTGAACATAGTTTGCTGGGCCATCTGAAGGATTTCGGTCTTTAGTGATTATCCTTGTTTTTCTTTGCTCCTGTTCCAATCTGAAATTATTTTTCTTCTTGACTTTCATACTAGTTTGAGATACCTCCTTTTCACACAGAAGGACTAAGTGTGTTTTAAAAGATTTAACTGTGTGAATTCTGATTCTGATGTGTGAATATGGAATATCTATGTGTTAAAACTCAAACCAGCAACTCATACTAGAATGAGAGCACTGAAGAACTAGTACAATGATCACTGTGATTAAAAGCATATCTTATAAGGATTTGCAATTACAGTGAGCGTATCATTCACAGAATGCTAGGAACGTGGCTATTCAGTGGCCTTTTTTGCTGCTTAGATTTGCAAGGAAACTGTAAACAAGCGCTACTCCTATGTAACAAAACTATTAAAAATAATGTATCCTAATCACAAACAATGTATACAATTATAATAACTATCAAGTGTACAACAAGAGGTCCTTGGAGACAATAGTTGACGAAGCTCTCCGGATTGTGGGTTCGTTTCGTTAACACTTCATCCGAACGGGACCATAATAACGTGCTATCTTCTATTTCTTGAACGTTGTCGAATGTTTAAACATTAGTCATGGTTTTCTGTACATCAGTTCCTCCTTACAGCAATTTCCTATTATTCATACTAGTACATATTCCATTCAGAGCGGGCAAACCAAAGGGGAAAAACGCTCTGAATGGAATATGTCCTAGTATGAAATAGTACTATTATGTTCAAGAAATAGAAGACAGCACGTTATTATGGTCCCGTTCGGATGAAGTGTTAACGAAATGAACCCACAATCTGGAGAGCTTCGTCAACGATTGCCTTCAAGGACCTCTTGTTGTGCACTTGATAGTTATTATAATTGTATACATTGTTTGTGATTAGAATGCATTGTTTTTGAATAGTTTTGTTACATAGGAGTAGCGCTTGTTTACAGTTTCCTTGTGTCTTTTTACTCCCTTAGATTTGCAAGGATCTATAACAGAAATTCTAGCAATTGCTTGTGGTATAACCAGGATAAATACCCCTTTTTACGTATGAGGTGGTATTCCCTAAGGGCACAACAATTTGGGGAGAGTAATAGCAAAGAGAATTTCTGGTAGCTTCACTATCAATTTATCACGGACTCCTGATTTTCCCCCTTCCAAGATTATGCTGCAAGGAAGAACCAGGTAAAACTCTTAACACAATAATAATGCGTAGCTCAGTTAATCTTTGATGCAAGAAAAAGAATACAAGTCAAAAGAAAGTTAATGATTGGAAAAGGTTAAGAAATTGTATCTATTAGTCAGACATAGAACTCTGCAAGAGGTCAAAGTTATAACACAATTAGATATAGATTGGAGAATGTTACTGAGATGAAATTTGTTAAGATTATTGCGTCGTGTCATTAGTATGAACAAGTGGAGACTAGTGTTCCCTCTAAGCTGAGTTAGTGTGAGCTAGCTCACAGTTTTTTAGCTTCTGGCTCACACATTTTTGTCTTAGCTCAGGAAGGAGGGCTCCAGAGCAAACTAATTTATGCAGTAGCCAAACTGCTCCCTCACAACTTTAATGCCAGTAGCTCACAAAGTAGAATTTTTGCTCAGGAGACTCCACAGCTTAGAGGGAGCATTAGACCCACAAGAAACTTGCAGGATGGTTATCCCATTCCTCACACCTTTGCTTCCTCCCCTTTCCCCCTACCTCTCTCACATTCTTTCTCCCTTCTGCCCCCCCTTTCTTACTCTCTATCTCTCCTCCACATATGTTACTTCGTGGAGGAAATGGCTGGTTTGGAGGGTGAAGTACATGGCATAACTGGTCTGAAGTTCCTCCCTATTTTGCTCCCACCTAACAGCCAACCTACCTTTGTGTGTGTGTCTCTCTTTCCATCTCCCCCCTCCTCCACCACAGCCTCTACCTAAAAAAATTACAGTCTTTCTCCACAGTGGGGACCAAAGCAGCTTAAATTGTTCTCTTCTTTTTATCTGCACAACAAACCCATGGGGTTGGGTAGGCTGAAAGTATGTGACTGGTCCGAAATCACCAGTCAGCTTCCACTGCAAGACAGGGATCTGAACCTGGGTCTCGCAGACCCTAATCTGAAGCTCTAACTGCTACATCACACTGGCTTTCACAGGGTGGCTACTGATAAACAGTAGCAAGCAGCTGGGCCTACTTGAGTTATGAAAGGGAGATGGCATCAAGTGGTTGCCAAGCCTAGGGTTGCCAACTGCAAAGTGTGGCCTGGAGACCCCTGCTCCCCTTTCCCCCTACCTCTCTCACATTCTTTCTCCCTTCTGCCCCCCCTTTCTTACTCTCTATCTCTCCTCCACATATGTTACTTCGTGGAGGAAATGGCTGGTTTGGAGGGTGAAGTCCATGACATAACTGGTCTGAAGTTCCTCCCTATTTTGCTCCCACCTAACAGCCAACCTACCTTTGTGTGTCTCTCTCTCTTTCCATCTCCACCCTCCTCCACCACAGCCTCTACCTAAAAAAATTACAGTCTTTCTCCACAGTGGGGACCAAAGCAGCTTAAATTGTTCTCTTCTTTTTATCTGCACAACAAACCCATGGGGTTGGGTAGGCTGAAAGTATGTGACTGGTCCGAAATCACCAGTCAGCTTCCACTGCAAGACAGGGATCTGAACCTGGGTCTCGCAGACCCTAATCTGAAGCTCTAACTTTACTTCTTGGATTTTTCTGCAGACCCAAGAAGTCCCCTGAGTCCATAGAAAAACCTGTTGGGGGAGAGTGAGCCCCCATTTGCGGAAATAAGTATATGCACACAGAGGGGAATCTTGGCTATTAGTATAGAGATAATTTTGTGTTTTCTCTTAAACAACGAATACTGAAGTATGCTTCCATATTTATGAGCTATTTAATTTTTATTGGCTAGTTATAAATACATTTTTGTTAAATGTTAATGCTTGCTAATAAATAAAAAAGGCAGAAAAGTAACTTATGAGTAGTAGTTGGAAAAGGGTCTCTTGTTTCAAAACAGGGTCCCTTTCTCTGGGAGGTTTTAACATGTGGTGAATGTATTCTGGAGAGCAAATACAATTTGTCTTAGGAATGCTTGGTGGTTGGGTTTTGTTTAACATTCAGAATCTGGGGATAAGACAGATTTTTATTTTTGCAGGCTACAATCCTTAGCAACCTAGGTGTGCTGTGGGGCTTTTCTCCCTTCCCTCCAGCTGTGGATTCTTCTATTGGAAAGGGAGTGCATGCACATGCAATCAAAGTTCATTAAAGATGGGACTGGGTAAGGCCCCTTCTTGCCCTGTAATTATGAAACTGTAATACTATCTGGAGGCAAATAAAGCGACACAATAAAAGGACTGTGTGCTGTGATCTGCAGAAGGCTGTCCTGTCCCAGAAGAAGAAAACACCACTCACTTGAGCCTTCCAGCATCCAATCACCTTTGAGAACGGGGGGATGGAATGTTGGAGGGAAAATGCAGCAGGAGTTCAGTTCACTTCTGCCTCAGGGAGAGAGCAGTTGAGAGCTCAGGTCTGGCTCAGGAAAAGAACAGACAGTGAGGGCTACCTCTGCTTGGTAGTGTGGCAGGGTGATTTGGCTCTACTTCTGACAGAGAACACAGGACCCAATTGTTATCCTGTCTCTGGCAATAAGTAGACCTTGGCCCCTGCCACACGGGGGGGAAAAACACGGGCAAAGTGCAGCTTTTTAAAGCCGAGCCGCCGCGCACTTCCTCCCCGGCATGATCAGATGCCGGGGGGAAGCCACTGAAGAGGGAGGGAGGCAGCCAAACTGCGCATGTGTGCACGTGCGCAGTTTGGCCGGGAGGCTGGATTGCTGTGGAGGACGAGCGCACCGGCAATCCCACGGCCATGCTTGCTGTGGTGCTCCACTCCTCTGTAGGAGGTGCTTTTTTACAGCGGGTTTTCCAGGTGTAGGGACAGATCGGGGACGGGTGCGCACTGCTTCCCAGATGTCGCGGTGAGATTGCGCCCGTTTGCTGTGCCCCCGATCCGTCCCTCTCCCGGCCCAAAATCTCCCGTGTGACCGGGGCCCTTGTGCCATTTAGTTTGACTCCTGGGAAAGGGCAGGCTGGTGTGGGTGTGTGTTCATGCTGGAAATTATCAAAGAAAACTGAAACCCCTCTCTGCGTGCCTCAGGCCAGGTTTCTCTTTTGTCTATCTGGAAGCCTGTGTCGCTGATCCGCTCCTTGAAACCTACTTGTAAAAAAATGACTATTCTGTGTTGCTAATGTACAATTCCTGCCTCAGTGGCCTCCATATTCTACTTTTGTGCGCCACAAAACTTACCTCACAGTAGCGGACCCACTTGCTACCTTTACGACACTAGGTAACTGAGGGGCAAAGCTTATAGTTTAAAATAAACCTGGGTCTCCCAAAATCATAGGAGGCTGTGTAAGTCCCTTTGGTTAATAATAATAATAAATAATAACACTTTCTATTTATTAATTGCTTTCCCCAGTGGGCTCAAAGCGATGTACAGTTACTCAATATAGATAAGGGACTAACGTTTGTAGGGGAAAGGGAAGACAACATATATTCATTTAATTGCACACGCCGTCACTGCCCGGTGTAGACGTCACTGCCCGGTGACAGAAATGGCCTGTCACACGTGCTACCAGAAAAGTCCCGAAGCCTTGAAGCATGCACACCAAATCTAAATAAACAATCACTTTTGCTTACCTCTTATAGGTAATGTTTGGTATCTGCTGTCAGTACCTATCAAACCAATGGAAGGTTGGCTCAGATCACTGTTTATTGTTGCCAGTTCAGGTTCACTGACGTATGAGCGGAGTTCTACCTACGTGGATGAATACTTGATTAAATGAGATTGAAAAAAGAGACAGGAAAAAGGCTCAGTTCAGATCTAAAGGGAGGCCACGGCTTATTTGAGCTGTGGTTAGTTAGCAAAACCAGAATTACACACAGAATCACTGGATCCTGGCTTCAGTGTTGCCATTCTTTCACTCATCGGGGACCCAGCTGCTATCCGAGCCTGTCTTGCAGTGGCCAACCCAACAGTAAAGCCTCAGTTCAAATACTAGTGGTCACCAACACACAAGGGCAGTGAATCATAAGCCACGCTCACAATAAGCAACAACTGCCATACCACCCACCACTCCACCGCCATTCAGGGGCTAGCAAAGGAAGCCACTAATAAAACAGCTTCTTGCTGTCAATTTCAGTGCACCACCCACACTGAAATGCAACCACACACCCCCACACACAACACTCAAGACACCCAAGTCTTTATACGCCTATACTGTACGATTAGATCTCCCCGCCTTCTGTACTCTGTAACCTGCTTTGTATATAGTTTACTGTAAGTAGGATCTTATTACGTAACTTTTGCATCACTTACGGTGTCATATTAATACTCATGCTCTGCTTCAGTCTTTTAGATTTCTGGTTAATTCTGTACTTCTGCAATCCTAGTGCATTATTTATTGAATTTCCCAATTTTGTTGATTGTGCTGACTTACTCTGTGTAATCTGCCTTGAACCCCCATGAGAAAGGGGGACTATAAATAACCTACCCCCCATCAGCATTCACTCATACGCCCTGGCAAGTTTTTGACTCCCTGTGAACACTATACCAGCCATGTACCAGAGTCAAACCCCCCAACAAACGCCTCGAAAGAGCCAACTCACCCCACAGCCATTTCTGTTCACGCAACATACAAACATGTGAACTGAACAAAGAAAGCAAGTATGATGCAGTAAAATTTGTGAGGACTAACAGACTGAATGGGGTGGGTGGGTGCTGGGGAGGTTGCTGCAGCAAACACTGGGGTAGGGAGTTTGTTTTTTTCCTCCATCCAAATCACGAAGTCCATGATCAGGGTCGTAAATAAGAACAGGCCGTTAGTGTAACATGCTTTATGGCAGGGGAACGGGCAATCGAGATAGCCAGGGCTCCACTGGAGTTGCTTTAAGATGCATGCACAGAGATGCATGGGGCTATGGCTTTATGAAGGGGGTGGTGAGAGAGGCAGGCTCAGACATACTCCCCATTATCATTTCTGTCACTTGTTTGTCCCTATTCATTTGGGGCTTTCCCCCCCTTCAATGTGTTCTGCTCTCTCTAGTAGTCCCAGAGGGAGCAAAACACATGTGGGAAGGGGGGGGACCCAAAGCAATAGCGACAAACAAGTAGGGCTGCCAAGTCCCCCCCGGGGGGCGGATAATCCCCCGCTTTGGAGGCCCGATTTCCACCGCCATGGAATCGGGCCCCGGGAGGAACCCCACCCCGGTGTGCACGTCAGCCGGATGTGACGTAATGACGCCGGGCACGCTGGGGGCGGGGCCACAGCCATCTGAGGGTAAAACAGCCGTCCGGGAGCCCCCCACCGCAAAGAAAAACGGACTTGGGAACCCTACAAACGAGTGATAAAAATGACAATGCAGAAGTGGCCACATAGCCAAGGGCTGGGGAAAACTCAGCACTAGTGAATGACATCTGAACATAAAAGCATGTCGTCTGGCACTCTCACACCCTCCATTCTCCGCAACCCCCCCTAGGAGGCTTGTGGAAGCTGAAATTTTTCTGCCTTCTTGGAACGGATTGTTTTATTTGTTGATGTATGTATTATGTATTGAACTGCTCGTTTTAACTTGTTTATTTAATTTACCTTTGTTGTAAGCCGCCCTGGGCCCTGCTTGAAGAGAAGGGTGGCCTAAAAATATCAATAAATAAATTTTGTTTTTGAGTTGCTCGTTAGACAACTCTAGGTGGAGCTGGCACACAGCATTAGGGTGAAAACTAACCAGGCAGGATATTGTACTTGAATGTAATGTGGATGGACACTAACTGCACTTAATAAACCAGGTTCATATCCTGGATTCAGATCTTGGTTTAAGATACCCTGACTAACCATTATTAATGTGGTGGTGTGGGTTCAGATGATCAAATAATTATGGTTAGTTTAATGAAGCAGTGGTTTTGTGTTATGTCTGAATGCAGCTACAGTATCTCTTTGAAAACAACATAGAATCACCACACTCATGTACAATTGAAAAGAAAAGGACAACTGGATTTTAAATATGAGGGCTTACTCTATAATCTCCATTCACATACTGTCCTAGTTCTCGGTCTCGTTTTCTTTCATCTGACTGACGTTTCAGTCCCCGCACTGATGTATGCCTGATTACAGTGGCTTCCCTGGGAAGAGGGGGGATGGCCGGAGGGTGGTCATCAGGACTATACAACTGTGGGAGAGGCGGTCGTGGTGGTGCTTCATCTTCCTAATCAAATGTTAAGAAGCACATGTGTTTCATTAAGTATGACTCGTAGCATTTTTCATTAAAGAGCAGATTGCTGTTTTACTATACGTAAAATCACAAACAGCTAAAGCCCAGAAAATAATGTGCATGAATTTCAGCGTTGTTTGAACACTACTCCAAGAACATATCTTAAAAATTTCTCAGTTACCAATTTGACAGGCTAGGTCAAGGGTATCAAGAGTATTAGAATTCCAATGTAGAAGAAGCCAGACAGAGGTTTAATTAATTAATTTGTGTACAAAAAAGCCCAGTTCAGATGTATTTACAGAAAAGTTATATATTATAATTACAATATACAGTGGATTATGACACTTACAACCTTTGGCTTCAATTTTACAGATGACATTGAAGGCTCAACTTTTTTCAGCTCTTGGGATGGAGAAAACATTCTAGGCTGTGTGTAAGGCTGAGGAAAGAGTCTAACTTCCAGAGAGGAATTGACAGGACTAGATGGTGGACTTCGCTGAGTAGAAAATTTGTTTGCTGATGTGAGCGTAGATGCTAATGAAGGCACTGAAGGCTTAGAAAATGAAGGCACTGTTTTTCTCTCTGCAAAGTGGAACACACATTACACAAAGGTGCACTGAAGAATCTCCCTGCATATTGAATGTTACCCAAACTATGATATATTTACAGCACCTAAATATTTCTTGAACTGTTTTTTAAGATATATATGAAGTTATACAGCATTCCCACTATTTTATTGCTAAACTCGAATGCCAACTACAGGTTGTGTATAGAAAATCTAATGAGAAGCTGAAGAAGGTGTCAGCAGTAGAAGGCAGGATAGAATTCTGCTAGACAAATTAAGATTGATATAGAATAAGGCAATTTGGATTGATGATTTTGTGCCGTTTCTCAACAGAGAGGACTAAAGATGCTCACTACGTAAGATTAAAACTGAAGGAGATTCTTCAGTGATATGATGAATATCTTTGGCCTAAAACGACAAATGGAAGTATTGCAAGAAATAAGCAAGTTTGCCAAATTACACATTTAGCCATATTATTATTATTTTTTTGTTTTTAAAATGTTTATTAAGATCAAGTATAACTTATAACATGTACAATAACTGCAAAACAGTATACCATATTAACCATATTATGATACCAGATGCAGGCTGCAATCATACAGACAATAAGACCTGCCATAGGCGTGAATGCCGGGCGGATTTAAAGGCCCGATCAGACAACAACATCTGGAAAGCGTCCCGCAGCCGTCTGCAACCTGTTCTGCTTCGCCGCAGAAGCGGAGTTAAAAGCCACCAGGGAAAATATGGTAGAAAACAGATTTCAATGGGCCACGGATGGACTTTCACCTGTCTGATCGCTCCAGTGCGCTCTCATGGTGTCGGGATGGTCTAATCAGGCCATCCCGACTCCGTGCTGTTATTTTTTACCCCCTTCTCAGTATGCGCATCATCGCAAACTCCACAGGGAACCCTCAGTGCGGACATGCAATTCATCAATTCCTAGCTTAAGCGCATCGGAACCAAATGGCAAAAAAAACCCCAACTCTCCTGTGGTTGCGTCTGATCACACAGTGGCGGGCTGTGCCCACAGCTTCCATGGACTGTGTGATCACGCAATTGTGGGTCAAATTCCTACGGAGGAAATAGCCTCGCTCCCTCCCATTTTTTCTGGCGCGTGTGACCGCAACTGTAGCTTTGAATGCATTATATTTATCTTACCTGGATTCTTTATAGACTCTATGATGACTTTATAGTTGGATTTATTTGCACTTAGGCCAGCTGTCACATCTTCAATTCTCCATAAGTCTTTTTGCATTTGTGTCTTCTCCTAGTAGGCAATAAAGATTGAGGAAAAGATAAATAATTAACCTTGGTTATTCTGGAGCAAAAAATATCTTTCCTTTAAAAAAACCCAAACCCTTTGTTATTGGTTTCTTAGATTTCTTGATCACAGCATTCCTAAAAATAAGAGCACTTATAGCATTTACCATTGTTTCACATACTGATCTTCTGTCTCACAAGATCTAGCCTCGAGGATGGCAGCGACAATGGATGCTGCCTCCCTACTGCACGATGTAGGTATGCTGCTAAAAATATTGTAATGAAGTAGTCTAAGTCAAAGAAAGACGTCAATGCACAATAATCCTGATTCTGATTGCCAATTTACCTATTCTCATAAACATGTGAAAAAATTCCAGCCAACCGCAGCCAGGGATTTTTAAATGGTGGCAACCCCATCTTGGAATTCCCTCCCAAGAGGTTTGTCTGGCAGTCCTTAGACACATAAAATCTTTTAAATTCAACTACACTTTTTATTATTGTTGTTTTTTCGGATTGGATTTAGTGAGGTATTTATCGGATTTTAGGGTTTATTCATTTTACGATTTTATACACACCATCTTGAACATACAGGCAAAATGCAAGAAAGTAATGTTCGAATAAATATACATATGTAGTGTCTATGTATGAGTATATGAAATAATATAACTGATATACATGCAGTCAAATAACATGAATCCATGGGAAATAAACAATGTAAGAAAAATTACACAAGAATCTTTGCTATAACTTATTTCCTGCTCTCTGCTTGTGACACACTATTCTAGTTAATGAATAATCTATAGGGTGGTAATGTAACTGATGATCTTTGAGTGGTCAGTCATTTGCGCAGCCAATGGGAATTAAGCATGCATACATTTGAATGAAACTTCTAGAGCTGTTGGTGACATAAGAGTTGTTGTTCCTGTACTCCCTTGCTTGTTGATGTTGCACATAGATGCAGTATTGTTTGTTTGGATTTGGACAGTCTAGTTGCATAGGATAGGGCAGAAGACATTGATGGATCTGTGAATTGCTAGCAGCTTCGGGACCTTCATGCGGAGAGTGGCTTCTTGGGTTGTCCATGGATAACCGAAGGAGTGTCCTCAAAGAGTGCCCCATTCCCATAATGAACCAACTGTGGTTAGGGCAACATCTGAATGACACCCACCATTGTTGCAAGCTGCAGACTGTGGTAGGAAAATGAAATATCCAAGGCTTGCGGTGAAAGGTTGGCTTGAAAGTTTTGTTGAACCAGAGTTGGAGAGAGCACATATGAAGCCTCACCCAAGGGATCAAAGCCATAGTGGAGGCCACATGTCCTAGGAGGCATTGTATCTGAACAGTGTGTTGGAGGGGCTGTTGAATGAAGCAAAGTACCAGAGGTATAATGCTGAGGGCTCTTGCTGATGGAGACAATTGTTGAAATAATGACAGCTGTATAAACTTGATTCACTAAGTTGGCCAGAGGTGGGATTCATGGTATTCACTTTTAGACCCAGTTGGGAGAGAAGGTGAAGGAGGGTGTGAAGGTGTTGCAGAAGGGCTGCTGGGGACCTATTCATGACTAGTACCTTATATTGACAGTGGGAAGGACAGAGGTACCAGCAATATTCCCAATATAGAAAGATCTAGCAATTCAAGCCACATGTTTTTGTCTACTATGGGGAAAATGGTGACCAAGGAGACCATTCAAAATATTTTGGTGAAGATGTAACAGTTCACCTCCCTGAGATCCATAACTAAATGTAGATCACCATCTCTCTTGGACACTACAAAATAACAGGAATAGATTCTTTCCTGTTTTAAGAGGCTGGCCAACAGGTTTGATGGCATTCTTTGAAAGTGGAGAGGAGACTTCTTCTAGAAGGGGGGAACAGCAAGGGACAACAAACAAGGTGGATGATGTGGCCTGAAACTATATGGCGTAACCATACACAAATAATAGTAAGGACTCAGGCATTTCCTGTAATGGGTTCCCATGCTCCATGGAAGATGGTTGCAGAGCACAGGATCACCTGGGGGAAGTGAGGGAAATGGTCAAAAGCTGTGTTTAGAAGATGTTAGAAGATGTTACCATTTTGGAGCAGTGCAATGCAAACTGCAACACAGAAAAAGTCTTCCTGGAGCAGGAAGTAGCAGAGCAATGAGGATTGCCAGCCAGAGGAAAGGGTGAAGGTGTAACCCTGCTATGGGTGATACCAAGATGGCTGCTGCTGAGGTTGGGGCCCTGATGAAAGGCCCATAGAATGTGCAGTGGACCTGACCTTCTGAACTCTCTTATGGTCATCATCCATTTTGGAACTGGAAAGGTCTCCTTCAAATGGGAGATCCTGTATGCAGGTTTTGGCTTCTGCTGTCAGTGACAAGGAAAGCTGCAAAGCATGGCAGTGTAAAGTGACAGTACTTGCCTGTGACTTGGCTCAACAAGATGGAATGCTGAGCTGCTATCTGGGTAGCCTTACAACAGCCTCCTTTTTAAGAACACTGACCAAGGGATGTTTGTCTTGTGGAGATGTCAAAGTACTGGTGTCATCCCATTCCCAGAGGTGGTGTTAGTAGCATGGCACACAAGGGACACAGGTCACTATCTTGAAGCTCAAAGCTACAGAAACTTTGACCTATGGAGAGGAAGGGGCCTTCTGCTTATTCTTGGATAGGGCTACCTCAAAACAATTGATTTGGAGCATGAAAAGGAAACTAGAGGTTTGTTGATTGTCCTACATGCCCTGAAGGTACTTCACAGTATGGGGCACCAGGGAGGGTCTAAGGCAAGCATCTTTAAGGGCTGACAACACATGCAATGCTACAGGTGTGTAGGATTCAGCAACCAGCAAGTGAAAAACTGGGCTTCTACTGGTGGGGCCAGTTTTTGGATCTTGAGGCCCAAGGCATTTTCCATACAAAAGAGCTGCTCCAAGTAGACTTTTAGATCCTTAGAACAAAGTTAGAAGAAGAAGAAGAAGAGAATGGATTTATACCCCGCCCTTCACTTGGAGTCTCAGAGCGGCTTACAAACTCCTTTCCCTTCCCCTCCCCACAACAGGACACCCTGTGAGGTGGGTGGGGCTGAGAGAGCTCTGACAGAAACTGCTCTTTCAGGAACCGCTGTGCCAGAGCTTGTGACTGACCCAAGGTGCCAGTGGAGGAGTGGGGAATCAAACCCGGTTCTCCCAGATTAGAGTCCGCACACTTAACCACTACACCAAACAAACCACCACACCAGTGGCACCTTTAAAACCAACAAAAAAATTATTCAAGGTATAAGCTTTCATGTGCAAGCACACTTCTGTATCTGAAGAAGTGTGCTTGCACACAAAAGCTTATTACCTTGAATAAAACTTTGCTGATCTTAAAGGCGCCACTAGACTCCAACTTTGTTCTGCTGCTTCAGACCAACACGGCTACACACCTGAATCTATCTTTTAGATCCTCAGAAAGGGAAGCTGACTTTGGGTCTGAGATGACTGGTATTGGAGAAGAATCCATGGTTCTGTCACACCACTCCAAATCCAAAAAGTGAGAGACACTGGCTTCGAGCTAGAGCTGAGACAGCATCTGGTCCTGTGCAGGTGGTTGCTGAGGGAGACCACTGCTGATTCAAGAAGATTTGGTTCTGAGCTGATGCAGGCAGGGATGTTAGGGGAAAACAGCTGAGCTCACTAGAAGGTGTGGAGAGAAGTTCCTAATGATGTCCCTGCTTCAGTGGTTAAAGAACAACTGAGCAGGAAACACAGCAAATGCTCCCAAGTGGGTGGAGCCAGCACTAAGAATCTTCTTAAGCTTAGCTCTAGAAGTTTCTTCGATTGGAATCTGCTGATGCTTAATTACCATCAGTATGCTGCAACGTGACCATGAAGAAAAGCTAGATTATTTTTAGGCCTGTTACTCAAAAAACATGATTGAAAACGAGAAGAAAAATGTGAAATTGTCTCTAAAATAGCTCCCTATTGCCAGTTACAATGGGTTGGATTCTACGGTTTATTTCCAGAGTCACAAGCTACTGAAGAGGGGGAGTTTTTTGCTGACTCCTACCTTTCATTGCAGACTTCCTTCTCACATCCAGGAAAATTCCTGGGGGGATCTCCTAAACACTCAAGTGAATGAGGAGAGCCCCAGTATGCATACAGCACTTTTGGATCCGGGCCACAATAATAAAAAGATATGGTAAGGTTTAGTATTGTTAGCAGGGTAGCAAATTTCTACTCTGGCAGGCATTGAGTTTTCATTATTTAGAACCCTGTTTAGGGTTGCCAAAACCCCATCATCGAGGGGGATTTGGGGGGCATTCCCGGAATGGGCAGGGATGTTAGGCTGATGTTACCCAGAAGGGACATCAGCGTATTGACGGCATTGGGGGTGATACTGCTTTTTGGGCAAACTCTATGGTAAAAATGGCCTCAAACCATAGAGTTTTGCCCAAAAAGCAGAGCATTGCGCCCCCCCCAATTGTCACAGATGTGCTGACATAACTTCCTGGTGACATCAGTGCGTCGCACACGGTGTTGAGGGGGATATGCTCCCGCTGGCCAGCGGCAGACAGGAGCCTGCAAAAGCAGAGGATTCTCCCACCCCCACCTGGAGAATAAGAACCCTAACCCTGTATAGATATAGTTTTGAAGAATTTAATATTTTAGATAATATGAAAACCAAGCCTTTAGCAGAAAACAGATTTAACTATTACAAAAGTAAATACATAAGGCAAATAGAGGACTAAAGAAACAAAACTCTGCTCAATAGGTTTTAAACTATAACTATTGTTATAATCTCTAATGTGCTGTTTAATTTTTGTATAACAGATGACACACACATTAAAAAAAATTTAAATATCAATCACCAGTTTCTATGAAAGCTTTTTAAGGTAACCAAGCAAAATGTCAAGGATCAATATCAAGGGAAAGTATGTTCATATAATAAATTACAACTAAATCTTATTTTAAGATTTTAACACCCTAATAATGGTTTTACTTGTAGTGCATTTTAAAGGTCTAATTGAGACAACACAATATAAAGGTGAAACAGAAATTTTAGCCTGTGGCCATTATTTATTAATTTATTTCAGTAAATGGGAAATTTGGAGTACTGGGGATGGATGGGGGGAAAGTAACAAAGTGTGAAATAGAATTTTAAAACAATATCCTGCTGTGGTTATTAATCTATAAACACATCTAGATCTAGCAACAACAAAAAACCCCGTGAACACAGAGATTAGGAGATTAGAAGAATATTGTAACTATATGTAGAAAGCATAAACGAACACAGGCAGCCTTAGATGGAATCAGTCAGTTGGACCATACAATTTATCTGGACTGGCAGTGCACTTCAAGGCCCAATACAGAGGATCTTTCCCAGACTTGATACATTATGTGATTTTATATAACCCCAAATGAAAATATAAATTATAAATAAATTATTTTAAGTTATAAATACTTGTCAGGAATCAGGATTAGGGATGGACAAAAACTGAACCACGAAGCAAAATTCATGACGAAGGCAGTTTGTGGGGTTCATGCTGGTTCGTGGCCAGAGCAGAAAGCTGCAAAAACAGCTGAGCAGATTGGGACTGCTCCCAGCCACTCAGCTGTTTTGGCCTTTCTTGTGCTATCCCTTTAAACTTTAAAGGGACTGCACAAGAAAGCTGGGAAATGGGGAGCAGCCTGTCTGGGGTTGGGGCTGGGCCCCGCTTCAACAGGAGAAGCCCCTGCCCATCGCCCGGTGATCCAGGAGCGCCCAGGCAGAGGAGGGGTGTCCAGCTGAGGTGGTCAGCAGCAAGGTAGAGGAGATGGCTGTGGCAAGCCGTGCAGTGGCAGCAGGGATGCAGTCACAGTGGCAGTACAGTGGCTGGGCCGAGCCCAGGGCAAGGGAAGTGGCAAGCAGCAAGGTAGAGGAGATGGCTGTGGCAAGCCGTGCAGTGGCAGCAGGTATGCAGTCACAGTGGCAGTACAGTGGCTGGCAGTACGGAATTGGCATTGGCAGGGAAGGAGGCCAGCCCAGTGGACCATAAGGGTTGGGCATCCCCTGTAGCTGGCCTGCTTCCTGCTGGGCCCAGCTTTGCTTCTGCTGCCAGAGGATGCCCAACCCACATGGTCCCCGTGTGCAGCCTCCTTTCCTGCCGGTGCCACCTCCCCTGTCCTGGGTTTCTGCAGTGGGCCTAGCTGCTGTACTGCCACCGTGGCCCTGCTCCCGCTGTGCGGCTCGCTATGGCTGTCTCCTCCACCTTGCTGTCGACCACCTCTGCTGGACAAAACTTCTCTGCCACCAGCCTCTCCTCCTTCACCGGCCACTGGAAGGTCCATGTATTAGTGGCACCCTCGAGCAACAGGGGAGGGTGGGTGAGTGCCCAGACTCTCCTGGATTGCTAGGCAATGGACAGGGGCTTCCCCTGTTGAAGTGGTGCTCGGCCACGAACCACAAACTGCACCACATTTTTGCAGTTCATGCCCATCCCTAATCAGGATACACTTTCATGACAGAGTGTAACCTAGATGCCAGCCAAACAGATCATTGTAGCAATTTGACAATGGCCAAAGCACAAGGGCTGGGAACCAAAGTGAGTGCCAGAGTGCATGAAGTGAGGCCAGAGCAGATTCCCATCAGTTGCTTTCCCATGTGTATTATCGCAAGCAGTTCTAGAGTGGCTTTTCAAGTGAAATGTGAGGAATCTCTTCCTGAAAAGCCCTTTTTGGGGAAAGGAATGTACATAGCTAAACCGTTTGGGGCAAGAGATGCTTAACCCTTTTCCAAACTGTTCCTCTTAGCAGCTTTTTCCTGCCAAGTTTGTCTTTGGAAATACACCTTTTAAAATCATGGCAGGGGATGACAAGCCATTGGAGGTTTGAGCATATGAAGCTGCTGTATCTCAAGTCAGACCACTGACCTATCAACATCAGTGTTGACCCCTGCGACTCAAAGCAATTCTCCAGGATCTCAGACAGAAGACTTTCACGTCACCTACTCATTGATCCTTTCAATTGGAGATGCCAGGGATTGAACCTGAGACCTCTTTCATGTAAAGCAGGTGCTGTACTACTGAGCCACAGGGGAACTGACACAAGGAAGTGATGTGATAGCACAGGGCGTCCCTTCACTTTGTTTTCTATTGTACTCTACTTGAGCATTTTCAGGAAGGAAGGAAGGAATACACTACACTTACAGCACAGTTCTAAACAGAGACACTCCAGTCTAAGGCCATTGTTTAGATGGGAATAATTCCACACAGGGGTCATTTAGTAGAAAAAGAGGTGCAGGAGCTCATTAGCATAACTCATCAGCATAACTTATTTGCATATGCCACACCCCGATATCACCGGAAGTGTGTCAGAAGGCAGCACCCACTGCTCAGGCTCCACTGGACTGTTTTGGATTACTAGCTGGGGGGGGTGGCGCACAGATCCTTGTGCTCCTCGTGGCCCGGGGCTGCTGGGAGCAGGGGGCGGGGCTTGTTGCATGTGCCCGCCCCCTGGGGTCTTTACTGCCGGAGCTCCGTTCCTGCAGGAAATGACCCCTGATTCCACGTAGGATTCCATTGTGAGATATTTTACTTCATAATGTGTAATTTTCCCCTGAATAAACTGTTAGAAGTGAGAGGGAGGGAGCATCTGAAAAATACACAGGTAGCATCAGGATCAAATCACGCATTACAAAGTCCTAGTGTTTCTCACAATGACTTTTGATCAGGGACACGTTGGGAGTTTCACACTCAGAGCCTGAATCCAAGGCATGTAGAATCATGGTACTTTGGAAGTGAGGGCTTGTTTTCATGAAGTCCACCAAGTTTCTCAAAAAGCAGGTGGGTTTTTTTCCTAGCATGGCTTCTGATTGGCCAATGGAGATTTGATTGGCTGTGCAGGTTAAAATAACATTATTTTAGCAGCAGCTGCCACCACACTGTTGGTTTTATTCTCTCATTCCTCTTTTTCAGTGTGTTTTTTTAAAATTACATTTTCTCTCCTTCATTTGGACTTCTTCTGTGTGAGGAGGCTAATTTTCTGTGGCAGTCATTTTGTGGTTAGATCCGCCACCCACAGTAGCCATTTTGTGTTGGAATTCCAAAGGTGTCCACAGACTCAAACAGGTTGGGGACCCCAAGCTTATACAGGTAGATAAGCTATGTAAATATAGAGGCTTAAAAACTAATGAATGATCTGAAGAAAATGAAGAGTGGGAATATTTTTCTGCCTCACTGCTACAATTCATTCATGGTGAACTTGCTTGGCAGTATGCTTAGGAAAAGCCAAAAGGAAGTACAAAATCACATACTGCATAATTAATTTCTTGAAAAAACTGCTATTAAGAGGTGGTTCAGAAAACTTCAAAAGGGGATTAGACAGAGTTTGGGAAGTGCATGGGTCCACTAGCTATGATGAATAGAACCATGTTCAGAGGCAGTATATGTCTGAATGCCAGTTGTTGGGACCTCAATACAAACTGAAAGCCCTGTGTTCACTTCAACAATCAGATCACTTCAACACAGAAGAAATCTGTGAGCAAACTGAACAAAAATTAGTTGAGACTTTCAAGGCTGAAAAATACGCTCACCTGAGGGAAAAAAGATCTATTCATCTGTTCCTGTAAGGCTTGCTTCAGCTGGTTGACATCTTTTTCGAGTTTCAGATATTCATTCCAGGCATTTTCCATTTCCTATTGGCAAAAACAAAACTCTCAATTTTATCCTATCATAATTAGTAAAATATACAAAAGACTGTAGGCCTGCTTAAATATTTAAGCTTTATGCATGTGCAAGCTACAAACTAAGGTGCATTATATTAGAATCCTATGCATGCTTACTTAGGAATTACACATACTGAATATATATGCATAGAGCCATTCTGTGATAAGGAAAGTTAGAGCCAAACTACACATTACGGCAGACATGGGTCCAACCCATTTCCACCAGTGCCATTTTACAGGAAAATTTAGCAGTTTAAAAATTGTTGTGAGGACCCAATCACATCAGGCCTGCAGCACAGCAGCAATAAGTCATCTTGTTTCTCCCCTTTGTACCTTTTCAAGGGATGAAACGGGCCCCTCAATAGCTGTTTTGGCCATAAGTTGGACCTGTGTCTACTGTAAGGTGTAGCTTGGCCCTTAGAGAACAGAATACGGATGAAAATCTACCTGCTTGGACATAAACACATTCTAACTGGAAAAAAATGTATTGAAATAAATAAAATCATTAAGTTGGTTCCTATGGAACTTTTCTACAAATGGTGAAGTTTTCTTCAGGGCAACAAGTCTTGTGCCCATAGAAGGTTTTTGGCAGTGGAGGAAAACACCACCATTAGTAGAAGAGTTCCATAGGATCCAACCCATGAGGTGATCTAAATCAATATTGTCCGTATATTGGACATTCTTATGGACCTGACAAACAAGCAGCACTCAAGCAACTGTCACTAATCCAGTTTTCCAGGAGTTATTTGCCTGGTCCTTGTTTAGATACTTCAAATACTTACTGTAGATACTTTGGATATTTCAGCCCTTATATGTATAAGATCCTCCTGCAAAAGTCTTTGCTGGTATGAAATTTTCTCTGTATGTTGTGGTTGTTCTTTGTACTGTTCCATCTGCCTGTGCAACACTTCTAAGACGGATTCTAACTGATCCTAAAAAAGTGATTTAAAAAAATTTAAAGCAGTAGATCCCTACTTTGTATACATATGGTGCTTTAAATACAGTTTAGACTCTTAAAATAACTCCATTCAATTGGTTAGATCCTAGGGAGAAGACACTTGTGGATGCAGATCTTACCCACCATTCCCATTCCCCAAACAGTACCCTGACTGCTGAAAACATGATATTGGAAGTCATGGGACCCACATGACAACATAGGGCCAAGAGAGCTGTAGCAGGGGAAAAGAACCGGATGAAACTGATCGGGTGAAATGACACTTCATCCCACAGGCTACTTGCTTGAAATCTATCGATCTGGAAGATGAATGTTTCATTTGCCTTCTGATAACAGAGATTAACCTAAAACAGCCATTTCAGGTTCTTGTAGCTAGATTTTAATCAATTGCTACCAGTAGATGCCAGAAGCAATGAGAAATGTAATTCCCGTGGGTTGCTGATATTCCAAACCACTGCTGTAAGTTTACTCAGCAAGGCTTAGGCTTGCAAGAAAGCCATAAAAAGTAAGGCAGCTTCCTTTAAAAAAGTAGAAGCCTTGTCTGAACAAAAAAGGAGCACGGGTTCTGGCAAAACAAATGTAAATCGACAATAGAGTAAACAAAAAGAGAAACTGAGGAGCAGATTGCTAAAAACATTAAGACCAGCAATAGTCAGTCATATCAGAGTAGGGAGGTGCTTGGCCCATGATGACAAATGAATAAAAGGTTGTTTAAGGCCCCTGCCACACGGGGCGGAAAGGGACGGGCTGAAGCGCGCCTTCTGAAAGCCGCACCAAAAAACCCACGCTGCAGTGGGATCACATTGATCCCCTGAGCCACGGCGCATTCCCTCCCCGGCACGATCAGATGCCGGGGGAAGCGATGGAGGGGAACGGGAGACTGCCGAACTGCGCATGTCTGAGCATGCGCAGTTCAGGCAGGAGCCAGGGATGCGCCGGCAGAAAGACGGGCCGGCGATCCCACGGCCGGCGTTGATGCGGCCGTTGTGGATGAACCACCTCGGTAGGTGGTTCATTTTTGATGCGTTTCATCGGGGGAAGGGCCAGATCGGAGATGGGTGCGCAACGCTGGCCAGATGGTGCAGTGGGATCGCACCCATTTGCTCCGGCCCCAATCCGGCCCACTCCCGGCCCAAAACCCCTCGTGTGGACAGGGCCTAAGGAAGACAGGGAGATGGCCTTTGTGTCTCTTTTTACCATGGAAAATGTGAGGCTTGTACCCATGTCAGAGTCACTGTTTTGGAGGAAGATGCCTGAAGAACTGAGTCAAATGGAGGCGATGAGAGATGAAGTTCTAGGAGTAATATACAAATTCTCTAGGGTTCTTAAAAACTCAGATGTTAAACTGTTGATCTTCTGACCAACATAGGTAACTTGTTGATAAAACTGGCCTCCATGCCAAAGTAGGGATTACAGGCCTAGTAGCCTAGTGTCTGTTCTGGTTAGAAGAAACTGTTATTAAAGACAGAATTATTAAGAAGACAGAGGTAACCAAAGCCTGATGGGGAAAATCAGCATGGATTCTGCAAATAGCAGTCCTGCTCTACCAATGTTTTGGGATTCTTTGAGAGGGCTAATACACATGTAAAGGGCCCCGGTCACACAGGCAGGAAAATGCGGGGGGGTGGGGAGGCGTGGCTGTTTGCCCCGGAGCAAAATAACGCGCGGCTGCGTGATCAGACATCCAGTCGAGGTTCCGCCGAGGTCCCATGGTTAGGGGGGAGGTGCTGATCACAGGACAATCCTGCGGCGCAGCAAAGAAGCGGCCTCTCTAGCAAAAGGCTCTGCGGGTTTAACCCCTTCCAGGGCTGCAGAGGAATGCAAACTGTGTCCTCCGTCCGGTCCCCTCCAGGAGGAGCTTCAGCCGGGCCGCCATCCCGCCATGTCCCTGTTTTTAAACGAAGTGTGCGCATGCGCCGTTGGGTGCTTGTGCGCATCCCGTGGAGACTTGGGGGGAAAAAACCTTTTAGCGACGGGACATGGGCGGGCGCCGGATGTCACAACCTACCACCAGAAACGCAATCAGGCGCCCACCCTTGCCCCGCGGTTTCCGGAAACTAGTACCTCAGAGGTACTAGTTTTTTACCCCGCATCTTCGGTGGGAAGCCTCGGGTTTGCCACGGGAGCTCTACGCTTCCCAGATGTGGCGGTGTGATCGCACACGGAAAATCCGCCTATCTTCCGTCTTTGTAGCGTGGCTAATGCTCCGTGTGCCCGCAGCCAAGGTAGATATTTTAACTTTGGCTTTCCAAGAGGCTTTTGACAAAGATGTTCAGTCATGGTATAAAGCAGACAGCTTCTAAAATTAGTTACAAAACAGAAAAATCCACAAATAAGAAGCAGACAAAAAAGAGTTTAAAAAACTCTAATTTTAAAAAAGCAGTTGTATAGCAACTCCTATAAACGTTGTGGAAACATGCCACAAAGAGGTGGTGCCGGAAGGGTGGCGGAAGGAGAGAGAGGCAGCAAAAAATGCATCTGTGTTGCCAGGAGAGAGGGAAGAAGAAAGCAATGTGGCAACAGGAGGGTTGGGGAGAAGAAAAAGGAGGCCAGCAGAGGGATAGGATTTACCTTCCCTTACAAGTTCCTCACAGAACCCCTCCCTTGTTGTTATGTCATTGCCAAATGTCTATTTTAGTAATTAGCCTATTTCCATACATTCTTCGTTAGTGTGTTTTACAACTCCCCCACCATGATTACAACATCAGCACTTAACATCAAAAACAAGTAATGCCGCAATTATACAGATTCTGTTTAAAAACAAGGGCCACTAAAAGCATATTTACTTTGTTTTCCTTAAGAGCTCTTATTTTGTCTTCTAAGTCTTGCAGGATCCTGTCTTGTTCACAGAAAACACTTAACTTCACCTACAAATAAGAATATACATGAAATCAGAGTAGTAAATGGGATTGCGGCTCAAGGTTTTAGGTGGGGAGGGAGATGTCCTGCAGTTATGTATTCCTACCCCAGTATAACAGAACCCAACACACACCAGATCTGGATCATTTGTAGAATAAAATGGTCACAACTTAATTGGTTACAGCTGTAAGAAGTATTGGCACAGCATGGGTCCACTGGATCGAAAGCATCAGCTGGCCCACGCCAGTCACTGTACCCCATCACACCCAGCCCACTTGCTTGGGTGGAGAACTGTGGGATGGCAGGTTGCCAGAGTCCACACGGACGACTGCTCCTCCATGGTCTCCCCTGCCATCTGCTTGTGAGGGAAAATGCTGGTAGTCCCGGAGCAGGCTTGCTCCCCTAAGCCCTCACGCCATACCCCTTACGGGAGTCCCCACGCAGGCCGGCTTCCGTAAACTGATTCAGCCCCGTGCCGTTACCACCAAAGAGCATATAAAACAACAGACGATATAATGTGGCTAACAATTCCAACTAAGAACAACATTCAAATTGCATTGTCCTCCAAACCACTATACACTCATCACTCAGCTATCTTCTGAAGGCTCATTCTCTAGGGTGGGATGGGTGGGCAATAGCTCCATGGCCAGACAAAGGATGGGGCAGGAGGCCAGTGGCCAGCCCCTTTTCCCCTGAGACAGCCCACCCCCCAGCCACATTCCCTGTGATTGGTATCTTGGGGGAAAGAGAAAGCCCAATTTTCCTGCTATTTGCCCCTGCCCCCCCCCCCAGCATCTGGCTGTCTCTCCTCCCCTGCTGCTGCCGCAAAAGTCAGGCCATGACTAATTCAGGCCCTTCTTGCTTCCTTCCACTTGGATTAGGAGAACAACTGAACAGCAAGTTTTTGTCCTTCATGAAGCAATGTTTCATACTTACATCAATATCGCTTTCTGCAATCTTGATAGGTTTTATATTTCGCTCTTTTATTATATCATGTCCTGTTACCTAAAAAATAATAAAAATTTGAGGCTAAAATCTATAAGTTATAAGAAAACAACAGCAAACGTAAGTATATTTATATCTGGGAAAGTTTTAATTAACTCCATCAACATTTGGTGGAAAGTTTGGATCCCTTACACTAAGATTATTACAAATGCCTTACATAAAAACTGAAATTCTATATAACGTAACAATTCCTCGTTAGTTAGTTAGTTCTAGAGTTTTACTTGTGGCAAAACTCAATAAATTTTACATAGGACACCGACACACAACCTTTACATCAATCCTGTAATATTATGCACACCCAAATGGTTACAACAAAATCATTGCTGCAAAGGCTTCAACACTAAGTCTATGGGGAAAAGCAGCTCTAAAACAGCAAAATTATTCAAAAGAGGGTTCCCAGTCTTTTTGAGCCAGTGGGCACTCATTACAAATAGATAAAACTTATTTTTTTTTAATGTGGGTATCTCCTCCAAGATCAGGATCATTCTGTTTCTGATGATGGACAGAAGGGAATGTGTATCCGTGGATGCATCCAACACTCGGGGAAAGACCTACCTCCCCCCCCCAACCTATCACAGTAAGCCAAACAGTAGTGCCAAACAATGCTCCCTCTAAGCTGTGGAGTCTTGTGAGCAAAAACTGTGCTTTGTGAGCGACTGGCATTAAAGCTGTGAGCGAGCGATTTGGCTACTGCATAGATTAGTATGCTCCGGATCCATCCTTCCTGAGCTAAGAGAAAAATGTGCGAGCCGGAGGCTAAAAAACTGTGAGCTAGCTCACACTAACTCAGCTTAGAGGGAACCCTGGTGCCAAACCCTGGATCACATACAAAGACCCAGTCTTTTCAGTGCACATGTGGGTAGAATCAGTTTGCTTCAAAAGGCAAAGACTGCCCTCAGAAAAGGTGAAGGCATATAAGAACAACGGGGGCGTATGCTATTGTTATCTTCTCATTGGAGAAGCCATGGCAAGGGCCTCACAGGAATATGAGAACAGGCTGAGAATTCCATAGGTGGCATCGGTGTTTATTCTGCTTTGGTTGACAGAGGGCGGGGTTTGGGGAATGGCATCAGCAGAGTATAAAGCCATAGAGTTCACCCTCCAAACCAGCCATAGTCTGGAGATCAGTTGTAAATCTGGGAGATCTCCAAACCCCACCTGGAGGTGGGCAAACTTTCCCTGCCTATTCATTACTGAACAAGAAGAAGAAAAGGTTGCCATCATCCGTGCAAAGTTTGATGTTCCACTACACATTCTTAGAATTGATTGTAACTATCAGCCAATTTTCAGATATGATAAATATTGTGTAAAGCCATCATATTATTTAAGAATACTTTCAGCTACTTAACGGATTTGGCTTATCTGATAAAGAGGCTGCCTCAAGTGGTAAGGGGGCTTCCTAGTATCCCTGACGACATGTATTCACCCATAGCATTATCCTACACAAGTACACTTACATCTTTCATGAAGTCAAAATCCATATTAAATTGTGGACTATTTCTGTTCTTACAATTTGACTACTTTTAACCTTTTCTTCACAAATGAAATGACCAACAAAAATTTTATGTTCTCTCAATTTTAGGAAGGCCTGTGGACCACATTGAATTATATCAGGCGCCTGTTCCTTTTGTTGTTGCTGTTCAGTCGCACAGTCGAGTCCGACTCTTCGCGACCCCATGGACCAGATCACGCCAGGCCTTCCGGTCTTCCGCCATCCTCTGAAGTTTGCTCAACTTCATGTTCGTTGCATCTATGACACTGTCTAACCATCTCATCCTTTGCCATCCCCGTCTTCTTTGACCTTCAATCTTTCCCAGCATCAGGGTCTTCTCCAGTGAGTGCTCCCTTCTCATTTGGTGGCCAAAGTATTTGAGCTTCAGTTTCATTATCTGGCCTTCCAGGGAACAGTCAGGGTTCATTTCTTTTAGGATTGACTGATTTGATCTTCTTGCAGTCCAAGGGACTCTTAAGAGTCTGTTCCTAACTATAGGCTAAATCTGTACTTTACAGAAAGAACTTTATTCTGCTTTTGAGGCAGGAAGCAATAGCTGATATGGTATAGTGGCTAAGGAAATGAGCTGGGAAATCCAAAACTCACTGCACTCATAACAAAATGCTACCTTTCTGCTGTAGTCTGTTCCTCCCCTCATTATGTAATTAATAATGTTGTCCTACATCATTGGGTCTTTGCACAGATTACTAAGATAATGTATGTGAGTATCATAAGATACTGTATAAATGTTATTATAATTATCAGTTTCATTTACTACTTGTCCCGTTTATTCTGCTTTGGTTGACAGAGGGTGGGTTTGGGGAATGGCATCAGCAGAGTATAAAGCCATAGAGTTCACCCTCCAAACCAGCCATGGTCTGGAGATCAGTTGTAAATCTGGGAGCTCTCCAAACCCCACCTGGAGGTGGGCAAACTTTTCCTGCCTATTCATTACTGAACAACAAGAAGAAAAGGTTGCCATCCTGACCTTGTATCTGACCTTGTATATGCTACTTGGCATATTTTGTGAATTCTAAACAGCCAAGAATTTAAGACAGAGATTTGTATAAACCACTGTAAAATAATCACTATAATAACAAATGTGCAAGCAAGGGAACCTTTCTAAAAGACAGTAGGTACATGAAGAATAGATTGAAAATGCTAAAGCTATATGCAAAAATTATATAACAAATAAATGTAAAAATTGTTAAAGCAGCAAAAATTCAAACATCATTTATAATTAGCATGCGTCTGTATTTTTATAAATAGATATGGAATCACCACCAGAAGTTTCCAACACATGAGAAAATGCACCAAGCACTAGTAGGCCAGCCATAATATTGCACACAGCCTCCACAAACACACATCTTGCAGAAAGCTGTGGGATACACACATAAATATATCTATATATATCATGAGACACCTGTGGAAGCTTAGCTGTTGAAACATTGACTGCCATTTGAGAAAGCAATGAAATGGTTACATTTTAGTCATAAGCACTCTTACATTTATACTGGACAGTAACCCTTGTGCTGAGCTCTTTAGCACTTTGTAAACCATGTTGATCAGAGGTCCATTATTTTTTATCTGTTTCAAACAAAAGTTTAACAAATACCTTGTTATAAAGGAAAAGTTGATACCAGAATCCAATGAACAGCAAAACAGTTTGCCGATGTATATTGATAATATTATTTTTCAATAATGAGATTATCTAGAACTGTACACCGCATTCCAAATGAGGCTACACCATAGATCTATATAGGGGCATTATAATATCAGCTGTTTTATTTTCAATCCCTTTCCTAATGATCTCCAACTACAAAATTAATGGCTTTCAAAGTGTTATATATTTATCAGCAACAGAACTGCTAATATTACAGCTATTTTTAAATAGCTAAAATACAGCTGCATGATTTTGTATATAATACAGAGAACAAGGACTATACCATATAATCAATACAGGGTTACCTAAGCAGGGTTACCGGTTTCCCGCTGGTAGCAAGAGATCTCCCATCCGCCTCCTCCATCGCCATCCAGTGACTTAAGCACCAGTGGGGGGAAATTGATAAAAACATGTCACACCAGCATGCTGACATCAGGGGGAGGATGGTGCTCTAAGATTTGCAAAATCCTACATTCTTGCAAATCCTAGAGCATCCCTCCCCAATCTTATGATGTCACTTCTAGTTTTTGACAGATTTGATGTCAGCGTGCCAGCAGAGTGCCTGTGCGTCAGTTTTCACTCTCCAAAGTACCCGTTAGTTGCTGGTCACAGCATGGCAATTCTATTCCTAAGTGTTCTCCCAGGTATGGATCTGGTCAATGCCTCTGTTCTTGGGCAAACTGAGAAAACTCCATGAACAGAGCAAAAGTTTTCTTAAGGTAGTGGAGAGAATTACTCTCGGGGCTCTTTTTGTAGAAAAAGCCCAGCAGGAACTCATTAGCATAATAGGCCACACCCAACAGCAGGAACTCATTAGCATATTAGTCCACACCCCTGATAGCACAGCTCATTATCTAAAGGTAACTGATGTTTTATCACTTGCTTTCACTATCATTAAATGAATTTATTTTTGTTTTTCCGTATTACATAAAAATTAGTAGTACACAAAAACAATAACCATATTCATCTAAAGTTATGTTGTAGTAGGAATTTTCTTTTTCTAAAACATGAATATTCTTCTCTTTTGAGAGTGCTCAGGGCCAGGGGTCATTTCCTGCAGGAGCGCACAGGAGCAGAACTCCGGCAATAAAGAGCCCAGGGGGCGGGCACATGCAACAAGCCCCACCCCCTGCTCCCAGCAGGCCTCAGTCAGAGCAAGAACCAGCCAGGTAAGTTGCAGAGCCCCCCCCCTCCCCCAGTCCAAAACAGTCCAGTGGCACCTTTAAGACCAAGTTTTATTTAGGTACAAGCTCTCCCTCCTCTGCAAGGACAGATCTGCACGTTCCCCCCCACCCAATAGTCTCCTCTGCAGAGACAGATCTGCAGGTTCCCCCCCCCCAATAGCTAGCAATCCAAAACAGTCCAGTGGAGCCTGAGCGGTGGGTGTTGCCTTCTGGCACACTTCCGGTGATGTCAGGGGGTGTGGCATATGCAAATAAGTTATGCTAATGAGTTATGATAATGAGCTCCTGCACCTCTTTTTCCACGAAATGACCTCTGCTCAGGGCAAAAGGTATTCTAGATCCCATATGATTATAATTTTAGAATGCTTTAGTAGTTAGGCGTGTTGTAAGACACAATGGACAAACTGAGGGAAATTATGAGACAGAGCAAAAGTTTTCTTAAGGTAGTGGAAAGAATTACTCTGATGTGGCTACTTCTTGCCGCAGCCTCCACATTGCATCCTGTGCTGTCACTGAGGGCCCCCCAACGTTTGGAAGGGGCCTGCACTGGGAAACAGGAGGTGGTCAACATTTCTTCTGCAGATTCGTTTGGTTTATAGAACAGTTGGATCCATCTCATTAAACCCAACATTTCCTCCTCAAATATCTAAAAGTAACTGAATTTTTATCACTTGCTTTCACTCTCATTAAACGAATTTATTTCTGCTTTTCCGTATTGCATAAAAATTAGTAGTACACAAAAACAATAACCATATTCATCTAAAGTTATGTTGTAGTAGGAATTTTCTTTTTCTAAAACATGAATATTCTTCTCTTTTGAGAGTGCTCAGGGCCAGGGGTCATTTCCTGCAGGAGCGCACAGGAGCGGAGCTCCGGCAGTAAAGAGCCCAGGGGGCGGGCACATGCAACAAGCCCCACCCCCTGCTCCCAGCAGCCCTCAGTCAGAGCAAGAAGCAGCCAGGTAAATTGCAGACCCTCCCCCAGTCCAAAACAGTCCAGTGGCACCTTTAAGACCAAGTTTTATTTAGGTACAAGCTCTCCCTCCTCTGCAAGGACAGATCTGCAGGTTCCCCCCCCCAATAGCTAGCAATCCAAAACAGTCCAGTGGAGCCTGAGCGGTGGGTGTTGCCTTCTGGCACACTTCCGGTGATGTCAGGGGGTGTGGCATATGCAAATAAGTTATGCTAATGAGTTATGATAATGAGCTCCTGCACCTCTTTTTCCACGAAATGACCTCTGCTCAGGGCAAAAGGTATTCTAGATCCCATATGATTATAATTTTAGAATGCTTTAGTAGTTAGGCGTGTTGTAAGACACAATGGACAAACTGAGGAAAATTATAACTGGTGGTAAATCTAGTTTTGTTGAAGAGCTGTATGAGATCCTAAGAGTAATATTATGGCCTCTTTACAATAAAAACATAAATTAAAAGAGCTTGCTTTGGTATGTTCATGATGGCATTATTCCCCCTGCCCCCACTACTCAGCTAAAATATTTTCTATGATAATTCAAGGTCTGTCTTGCAACAAAGACAACAAAAACTCACTAGTGTGCGTATAAATAAACCACCGCTTTTCGTTTCTTTCTTTCTCAGCCCCCCCCTCCCCATGCTTTATTATGTGTGTGCTTTCCTCTTTGTGCATCAGGGAAGAGTCTACATTGCTAAGAAATTAGAAAGCAGTAGCTGAGCCTCTCACTTTCCTGAACCAAGTCAGCTTCTGCATCTGCTATGTTCTGATACTAAGAACACTTGCCGTCGGCCACAATTAAAGGATTAGGAAAGAGCCATAGAAGCATGCACTTCCCCTCCTGGAAACCCCCCGCCCCCAATTCTTGCACAAATTTCCCCTACCTTTTTAAACCATAGATTGTCATTAGGTCTCTTCTATGTGCGTGTGTTAAGAGTAAGATAATCAGCCTCAAGTCAGGGATTTGCAGTGTCTTGGTGGTGTCAACATAGGAATAGAGCAGCTTTTCCCTGTGAGTTTTCCAGGCTTGAAACCTTTGAGGCCATCCAAGAATCTGGATTAGAATGCCCTAATAGCCTCGCTTCACTACCTCTGAATATCTTACCATGCAAATGTGACTCCTTGGAATGGGAAAGATGTCCAGCCCTGAAACTTTCTCTCCATAAAATTCTGCACCTAGGCTGAGGCACACTGGTCACTGACCAGGACAGTCAAATTTTTCTCTTTCAAGAATATGGAATGTTAATTACATTTAATCTTGACACACACACCCCACACCTACCAATGCAGAAAGTGCAAAGTGCCAGTGTCAACAGGAATGGAATGATGATGGAAAGAGGATAATATGATAAAGATAAGCAGCTGGGTTATTTCTTTACTGGAAATGTAAGCAAAGTCTGAGGAGAAAACACTAGTCTGATTATTGGTAGCTAAGAATACTCAATTTTAGCTAGTATGAAAATGTGTTATCTTTTATTCAGGGCAAATTATATATGTCTCACAGCTGCATGTAGCCTTACCCAACATTTTTTTTTTTTTAAATGCAGCCATGCAGGCTGTAAACTGCATGGTAAATGAAAGAGAAGTTTGGGTTTTTTGGATAAAAATCTTCCCTATACATAGATACCCATCTGTTTCATAAGCAGGCTGGGAGGTGAGCGTGGGGAACCGTATTAGATAAACCAGAAGGAATGTCTCCCCACAAACATTTCCTTAGTCTTCCATCGCAAATTTCAACATCCATTTTCTTTGTTTTGTTTTTAATGCTGGGGGGAAACATGAAAATTATGCTACAACAAAATTGTTGTGTTAAACAGGTATTCTGGATTCTGCTTTCAATTTATAGTGTATATGTCAAGCATTTCATAGTTAGAATTTATTTGTTGAGAAATGGACTTATATTTGCTGTTTATGAATTTATATATATATGCTAACAGACTACATAGATTGTGCACACACACTTGCTCATAGGCTCAAAGGTAAAGCTGTTTGAATCGCCTGTTGTGAGAGAGAGGTTTTCACATAGAAGGTACTGAACTGCATTTCATGCTAATAAGTTTGAAGACACACAAACACAGCTACTAAGCCTTATGGGAATAAGAAGCACATTTCGCCATAGTTAGCAGGAAATACATCTTAAAAAGACAAGTATTCCCCCATTGCTGAGAGACTTGATGTCATGTTTTACACGAAGCTAATCTGCATCTGAATTGCCATTTCCTGGTGGATGTGCCTAGAGTCAATGGGACCGGTATCGATCTGCACTTTAATGGGACGCTGAGATTTGACACCTGACCAGATGGCTTTCCATGAGTTAGAGTCTAGAGTTTCAAATATTGGCCCAACCCTTAAAGGTGCTGCCCCTCACTTTACACACCAATGAGAAGTAGGGATGGGATGGACTACAGATAGGTGGGATCTCAGTTTGGCTAGGTTGCCACCCAACCGAAGATTTCACTATAAAATGCAAAGACCATGCGTTAAGGTCTTTGCTAGCTGCTACACCCCCATTCCTGCCTGCTTTAACTCCCCTTCTGCCCAGCCTGCTAAAATCCTTTGTCTTCACCTGATCTCTTGGTGTGCGCAGCCAAAGAGATCCATTGCTGGCTGGTTCTAGCAAGTGTGATTTAGTTAACATCCCTAGGTATTACTTTCTTCCCCTATCTTACATTGCATCAGACAAGACTTCAGGAACAGGCAAGTATAAACCAATACCTACCTACCTACCTCCAAGTAAATAAGAAACTATCTTGATATCTTTCTGTAACTCTAAAGGAACTTTGATTGTATGCGAATGTGAGACTGATTTTGTGTATATGTGATTTTGATATTGCTCAGTAAAAAGACAATTTGTTTTGGAAAAACACCAGTCTCATCTCCATCACTGGTACTCTCTGGGGCTGGCAGAACCTCCGTAAACTTTGGCAAGGACTCATGTTAAATTTAGTTAGCCATCTGCTGTAAATAAAGCGATTGGCGTAACGTATCTTAGTTATGCAAAAAGAACCTAAAATCTACATGTTGGATAAGACAGCAGTGCAAAACAATGTAGACTAAAGCTGTACATCTCTGGAATGATGTATACATGTTTTACCTTTAGATCCAGATATTCCAGGTCTTTCTTCAGCTGGATGTAGGTATCATCAGCCTGTATATGAAAGTACACACAAAAAATGATGGCATACTGCATCATGATACTGTAATTAACAGGCAAATGCTACAGGACTCTTTTGCACCAGCATTATGATGACAAAGTAGTCCTCTAGGAAGAACTGAGTTTTCTTAGCATCATATTTATAGCTAAATGAGAAATGAATAAAATGTAGCACATCTACCTACCTATTCTATTTTTATCCCACCCTTTCTACCAGGAGCTCAGGGCAGGGTAAATGAATCTTCTCTCCTATATTTTATCCTCCTAACAACCTGTGAGGTTGGGTTAGGCTAAGAGAATGTACAATTGGCCCAAGTTCAAGAATGAGTTGACACTGGAACTCTGGTTTCCCCAGTCTTAGTACAAAACCCTATATACCTACTACACTGGCTCACAAAGAAAGTGCTTTATTGTTTTAGTTTTTAAACGGTTAATTTGCTTGACAATTATGAAACCATTTTAGCGGTGGCTACCATTTTCTATTTTATGAACCAGATCTTTCAAGCGAACGCAGAATGCTTTTTCAACTCCACACTAAAGTTCCTTCCCTAGACTGCAGTACCAGTCATGCAGCTGAATTACTCAGGTTTCACTTCCACCTATCTACTCCTTAAGAAGTTTTATGAATCTGTTTATGGTTAGCAAACTTTTATCATCATTAATTTATGCTACAAACTACAACTGACACAGTGCAGAAGTAATACTGGTACCCTTCACAAGTTGCTAATATACTTTAAAGGAGGGAACGGCGTGATGTGGTAAAGCAAGCCTTGTCTACAAGAAAGACATTTACTTCTTCAGCCACAATTAATACATCTGCAAGCTTGGTTTTGAATAATCTTCTTTAAGAAGGCGACATTCACAAAAATAAACATCAAAGCAAAATAATATCCAAAAAGCAGTTAATCCATACGCAGCAGCACCCTGTAGCTTAAAATGCTTATAACCTCCAGCACATGCCAGAGCAATAACCATGGATGATCCAGGGACTAAAAAATACTGAAGGATGGGTAAGAAAGCACAGACTCAAGCATGGCACCAGTGAAGCACTTGCGGAGTCACAGAACGTCATATACAGCACAGATGAGCCAACAAGCAGCTGACCTGATAGGTGGAATTAGTTGGCAAGTGCTGCAGTAATTGGGCGATTGTGTAATTTCGTATACTAGCCAACTTAGCCTGATGTCTCCTTAATCGAATGAGAAGCAATGTTAGCTCTTCAGGCTGCAGGTATTTGGACACATTGTAAAGAGGAAATTAGCAGTTTTCAGGGAGAGTCACGGTAGCTATATTCTTTACCTATGGTGCCCAGAAAATGTTTATTTTTACACAATTATGCAAATATTTCATAGTATTGTCTGAATGGAATGCTGTACTTTAATGTCAGAACACATAAACTTCAAAGCAGGATCAACTTGTCTTCTGACTACAGCATACAGTTGAGCTCATAACGGCTTCAGCAGAAACTGAAAATTCAAGTTACTCGATTCTGTAAGCAACACACGAAAAATCAATAACAACTGCTTTGGATTCAGACATCATTAGAACCTGTTGGTAGCACAGGAGAGGAAGGAAGCAGAAATACTTATACTTACCGATTTCCCATGCAAACTTGGAGCACTTACAGTATGGGTCATGTATCCCATCATAGGCATGGAGCGTCTGTCTATGTGCGCTGAATTCTGTTCAAATAGAAAACAGCATTAAAAGTTACTTTAAATTTTCATTCTCTCTTTCACACACACACACAGAGAGATCTATTACATTTTCATCCTGCTCTTCCTTCACAGTGCTCAGAGTGGCACTCATGGGCCCCTGCCCGCTTATATCTTCTGTGATGTAGATCAGGTTAAAAGTCAGTGATTTGTCTAAGATCAACCAGTAAGCGTCATGGCTGAATATGTCTTAACCCAAGTGTCCCCAGCCCTTGGCTCTAATAGGTTTCTAGAAGAGTATCTAGATTTGCCTGCTGCTAAGATAATGACAAAGAAATTTCTGGAATCTTGAAATCAATACTTTGTTTTCCATTGAACTGTAAAGGGTTACTGTTTAAAATGTTTGTCATAATGATGTTAACTATTTTTAAACATTATGGGGGTGGGATAAGGGAGCTAAAACATGAATAAATAAATGTGGCCAGATGGTGCATGAATGAGTTCTCACTCAACTTGTCTGCCTTATGAAGTAGTTGTGCAGCTTCCATCCTTCACTCAGCTGGCAGAAAATACAGCATGTTAGTAATTTACTTCCTTATCACAGGCGACAAGGGTAATGGAGCCACATCACTGCACTAGGTAACTAGTTCGAGTAAGTCTGCCATGTACCAAACAGCATATAAATTGGCTTTGAAACTACAGATGTCATCTAATAGAACAATGTTGAAGTAACCAGCTACCACATGACCTAATTCCACTGGCTTGTATCCATCCATTCATGCACGGAAAGTACAAGAGTTTTCCTGCATTCCTCTGCATTCCCGCAGTCTTTTCTGATCCCCTGGCTGAGAGCCACTATGGTGTAGTAGTTAGAGAACGTGAACTAGGATCTCTGGATTAAAACCCCACCTCTAGCATGAAGTTCACTAGGTGAACTTTGGCCAGTCACATATTGTCAGTCTCATCTACCTGACAGGATTGCTGTGAGGATAAAATGGGGAAGCACAAAACCATGTATGCTGCTCTGAGCTTCTTGGAAGAATGAAGAAAGTTGGGGTCCTAGGACTTGTGAGGAGAAACAGCTAAACGTGTTGGATGCTGGAGTAATGAAGGTTAAGGGGGTGAAACTGCTTACTCCTCTCAGGCCAGCTGTACTTTTGAAAGCGGAACAATTTCACCCCTTTTGTCCCTCTTCACTCTAGCCACCCTGGGAATGATCTATTCCAGAAAAACTCATTCTGTCCACAGGTGGCTGGGCAGAGACCATTAAAAACAAGCAGATTAATAAACCAGGAAATACACCAATACAATTCGCTCACCTTTATTGTATGATTTCGAATCTTCCTTGGTGAGCCAGCAAAAGGAACGTCTATCGTTTGTCTCTCATCAGATGGCTTGACAGTAACCCTTTCTGCAGGAGTGTGTGGCCTCCTGGGTAGAAAGGTTTTTGGGGGTCCCGGTGGAGGTATATCAGAAGGAGATGGAGGGACAGAAACAGAACGTGGAATATCTAGTGAACTTCTTCCTTTACCATGGTCTGTAAAGTCTGGAGAGCCTACATAAATAGGAGCAGTTGGACTGCCATGTTTAAACTGCTGCCTCTGTTGCCACTCATATAGCTGCCATACAGTACCATCTTTATTAGCTCTTCTCTCATCATGAGACATCTTCAGATGGCTCACCCGGTCTTGGGCATACTTGTAATCGCTTGGCAAATTGCGATTGGGTGGTGGTGAGTTTCCTGAAGGCTGCCTGGCATTCTTTGGCAAGGTGTGATAATTTTCAGGAAAAGAGGCAGAATGACTGGGAACTTGGCGGATTGGATCAGATGCCGGACTGTGAGATAAAACAAATGTTTATTAGAAAGTAAACTGACATATCATTATTATTAAACAAAGCCATTCAGATAATTAAACAATTGCAGCATCTTACTAGCTGCAATAATGCTTAGGACAGTTGTAAGGAACAGAGGTTGTAGGACCTAGCCTTGCATGTTCATTATATTCAGCTGTGAGATTTTACTATGGGGGAGAATTGTCCTTGTAAACCTCGGCCCCTGCCACACGGCAGGGGTAAGTCGCTCAAAGCGTGGCTTTTAAAAGCCACACCAAAGTTGAGACGCCACGGCGGGATCCCATGATCCCCTGGGCCGCGGTGCCTTTTCTCCCCGGCACGATCAGATGCCGGGGAGAAAACACAGTTCAGATGTCGGAGCATGCGCAGTTCGGCTAGGAGCCGGGGATGAGCCAGCGCAAAGACACACCGGCAATCCGACGTCCCGGCTTGCGGCGCTTCAAGCAGAAGAACTACTCAGGTAGGTGGTTCTTTGTAGTGCGGGTTTTCGGGCAGAAAGGACAGATCGGGATGGGCAGGCAACGCTTCCCAGATGTTGCCGTGGGATCGTGCCCGTTTGCTCCGCCCCCGATCCGTCCCGCTCCCGGCCCAAAACCCCTAGTGTGAACAGGACCCTCCCTAATCTTTTTGCAATCCAGAAGGGTTAATTAGGGAGTTGAATTCTTATCAGCTGGCGGCCGGACGACAGAGGAATGGATCTAAGTAGAGGGAGCTACTGTGGCGAGGCACTCTCTCATTAGGCTTCACAGGGTGGCGCCGGCTATACTCTAGGCTGAAATGATCCACTCTCTCCTATCTGATATTGGACTGTTTTAAGGAATTGGCCTCACAGAAGTGAGTTATTGTTTTCATTGGTCCTGTTACCTGGCTTTTTATTGCTTGTTTGCCGTTGCTTGTTATGATTGGATGTTTCCTGCTTGTTTACATCCCTTTTACTACAACTAATTTTTTGTCCAATTAAATCCAGTAGTTTTCTTTTTTAAACCTGGTCTTCAGAATTTATTTTGCTGAGTGACTGCATTTATCTACAGTAGACAGGTTTTTTTCCAGAGAGCTGAAGATAATTTGAAAGAGAGATCTCCTTCCTGCCAGGTACACTCATCCTAGCTTCACTTCAGGAAACAGGTTTTATATAGTTTCAAAAACTTTGGAAACTTGTTTACCAGGGACTACAGTCGTACCAAGAAACGTGTATGCGTGTGTGTGTGCCACAGGAATCGATGGTTCTCGTAATTAATTTCATATAGTTGCCAGATGGTACCAATCTTTATTTATTAATTGTAGTGGAGTGCCCTGTAAGCCGCCCTGAGCCTGCGTTCGGGGAGAGCGGGATAGAAATGGAAATAAATAAATAAATAAATAAAAGTTCTGTTTTGTCACTCATGCTCTTCAATATTTATATAAGGCTGTTGAATGAAACTGTCTGGAACTTTGGGGTTGGATGTCATCAATAAACAAATGACACCTAGCTTTAAAAGAAAAGGATTTTTTTTTCTTATGTTCAAAGTAAGAAAAAGAGCAAGGACATAAGGCCCATTGTGGGGACAGGAAAGTGAAATTGTAACAGGTGATGAAGAAAGAAGAAGAAGATGAAGAGATTGGGTTTATACCCTGCCCTTCACTACCCAAAGGTGTCTCAGAGCGGCTTACAAACTCCTTTCTCTTCTCCTCCCCACAACAGACACCCTGTGAGGTAGGTGGGGCTGAGAGAGCACTGACAGAAACTGCTTTTTTTCAAGGACAGCTCTTATCAGAACTATGGCTTGCCCAAGGTCATCCAGCCAGGTGCAAGTGGAGGAGTGGGGAATCAAACCCAGTCCTCCCATATTAGAGTCCGCGCACTCAACCACTACACCAAACTGGCTCTCAGAACTGCTCAATTCCTACTTTCCCACAGTCTTCTCTTGTGAGGGAAGCAGTGCTCAACATGGCGAAAACACAACACATGATGAGGGAAGGGAGTTGCAGCCTAGGATTGGCATGGGGCAGTACATAAACACCTAGTTTCTTTAAATGAAACTATGTCCTCGGGGCCAGATGAACTGCACCCAAGGGTACTAAAAGAAATCCCAGATGCAATTTCTGAGCCTCTGTCCATTATTTTTGAGAATTCTTGGAGAACAGGTGAGGTGCCAGAAGATTGGAGGCGGGCAAATGTTGTCCCCATCTTCAAGAAGGGGGGAAAAGGAGTTAGAGTGGTTCTTCAGAGGAAAAGGCTTCCTTGGGAGGTGGGAGGCTTTCCTTCTTTGGAGGTTTTCAAAAAGAGGCTAGAATCAGCAATGCTGATTCTGTGAAGTTATGCAGCTCATGAGAGGGAGAGCAGGAAGGGTTGCATCAGTGTTTAGTTCTTGTGGCCCTTTCTTACATGCCCAGGAAAATGCTGATCGCCACGTTGGGGTGAGGAAACATTTTTTTCTCCAGGACAGTTTGACTGGGGATCCTGGAGATTTTTTGCCATCTTCTCGGTGTGGAACAGCAGTCAGTGGAGGTATGGAGGGGGGAGGTATTTGTGAATTTCCTGCATTGTGCAGGGGGCTGGACTAGATAACCCTGGAGGTCCCTTCCAACTCTATGATTCTATGATCCTTCTCAGTTCTGAACTAATGCTTTGAGGTCATGATCAAGTAGCTAAGACACACAAAGCCCAATCCAGACAAGACAGGAGAAATGTTGGGTCAAGGAGGCTGATGCTTTTGGAGGGACAGGATCAACTTATTTTATATGAAGTGGAGCTGGCATTTGGAGAGGACGTTAAGTGCCTGGGGGAGCTCATGGTCACAGCCTTGTTGTTTGAAAAGCAAGTTGGTGTGACAGCCAAGAGTATTTTCTTCCACTCACATTTGGTTCACCCTTTCTTACAACGTCCATCCTAAAAGCAAAATTGTACCCTTCTAAGACCATTGACATTAAAGGGAACCCTACTTAGAATGGCGCTGTTAGACTCAGCTGACCTAGCCACACGAATCCAAGCTTTTGTAACCTCATGGTTGACTACTGTAATGTGCTCTACAAGGGACTGCCCTTGAAGACACCCCAGAAACAGCTATCAGTCCAGAATGTGTCAGCCCGATTATTGTCACCAGCTAAGATGGGAATGCATCTTGTCTAGTCTAAAACAGCAAATATGGTTGCTAGTCCCTCCCCCAACAGGTTCAATTCAAGGTGTTGATTATAACCTTTAAAGCCCTTCATGGCCTATGACCCAGAACATAAGAACAGCCATGCTGGGTTAGACCAAAAGCACATCAAATCCAGTATTCTGTTCACACAGTGGCAAACCAGCTGCAACTAAAAAGCCCACAAGCAGGATGACTGCAACAGCTCCCTCCTGCCCATGCACTCCAGCAACTTATAGATATCAGAAGGACTCCCCATATGACCCTATGCACCAATTATAGTTCTCTAGTTGTCACTTTCTAGGTGTATCCATGCTTAAGGTTGCCTGACTGGCATCTACCACAGCCCAGTCCCTTTTCAACTATGGCTGTTGCCTAAGGTTGCCTGAGGAGGTGCCACCTTTAGAACATTTTAGGAAGGGCCGTAGGATTGTTTTAATGGCTTGGGTTTTTAATGGGTTAATGCTGCAGGCGTTTTCAGGGGGATGTTAATGGGTTTTAGTGTATTATGTACGATTTTAACTCAAAATTGTAAGAACTTAAACCTCAGGAGAAAGGCAAGGTATAAATATTTTTTCATTCACTGATAAAGGAAAACTCTTGGAAATGGTTGCCTGACTCCAGTCTAAGGCGCTAAAGCACATTTTTGTCTACACTTTTCTCAACAATATGTTGGCCACTAGGTGGTAGAATTACTCAACAAATGTGATTCCTTTACCAACAAGAAGTTCAATGTATCAACATGTAAAAGGGGAAAAAACCAAGATTTTGCACACAGATCTTCAGTATAAGCATACATTTATGGAGTGATAAAACCTTT
>NW_015174970.1:4491-24612 GCF_001447785.1 Gekko japonicus | reverse complement strand
TGAATGTCCTTGTCCTTAGGGAGCACATAATAAGAATGTATCAAACAAAACCAAAATGATTCACTTAAGATTATATCCCTAGTGAAAGCATGTCATTTTTACCACCTGGCTTTATGACAAGATGATGAATCCTGGCTGGAGGCCTGACCAGCTCAGGCCTGACCAGCCAATTTAACAGGAAATATCGTCACTTCAGCAATCTCATCTTTTTGCACAATCACGAAGGTACTGATTCAATGCCCCTAGTGACTCTTCGGGCTTTCTGCCAAGTTAACTCCCAAAGAAGTATTCTCACTCTTTGTGTCAAAGGAAACAAGCATGAAGTCATAGTGCTTGGGTTCTGCACTGGGAGTACAATCACTTTTAATGGGTCCGAGTCAAGTTGATAGAGGAGAGAAAAGAAAACTGGCTGCCTTCTCCTGACCTCTATCATGAGGAGTCTGAGAAAACAAACTCTCCATGGAAGGGCAAGGAGCTGGTAAAAGACCACCTTCTCCCTGACTGCTGCATAAAATTTTGGAAACATTTAGACTGGAGCCTAAGGCGATCCCCACTTTCCAGTTTCCCAGTCAGTATAGCAATTAGTCCCAACTCATCGTGAATAACTCCCTGGCTGCTGTGGTAAATTGGATAAGAGTGAACAGATTGAAACTAAACCCTAACAAGACATAGGTAATGCTGGCTGGGTGGAGACCTTGAAGGACACTGTGCTTCCCACTTCGGAGGGTGTTCAGCTGACCCTTGCTAACTCACTTTGGGGTTATACTGGACCCAACGTTATTGCTGGAGAAGCAAGTTAACACACCTGCAAAAAAGGCTTTCTTCCAACTCAGTCTAGCCTGAAAGATGACCCTTTACTTTGATACAGCTGACCTGGCCACCTAGATCCACACCATAGCACTGTACATTCATCTCCCCTCAAAATCAATTGGGGAAGCCAGTTGGTACAGAATGCCATGGCTTGGCTATTATCAGGAGCGAGATGGAGCACACATATTACTTCCATCCTGCACATACTTCCTGAAGACTGCTCATCAGTTACCAGGCTCAATTTAAGGTATTAGCTATCACAAAGCCCTTCATGGCCGTGAATCCTCATATATGTGAGACTACCTATGCTCCACCATGGCAGCTTCATTTATTGGAGCAAGGTCTTCCGCAGGTGCCAACCTGCAAATGGGCAAAATCAACAGCTGCCCATACATGTGCATTTTCTGTTGTGGCCCATACACGTGCATTCTCTGTTATGGTATGGTTCCCACACTCCTGGCTTTCTGCAAACTATGCAAAACTGAGTTATTCAAGAGGACCTTTCTACACAGGCAATAGAGTTTCACTATACTAAATGATTCACAAAGTTACCTGGATAAATGATATGGGACTTTGGTCTCTATTATCGTGTATAACTCACTGCAACAAGGATCCTACTGTGTAATCTTTGCATCATTTAATGTGTCTTATTGCTTTGCTTCAGTTCTGGTTGATTTCTGCAACCCTAATCCCATTGCATTGTGTATTGAATGTCCTATCCTTTCAGTTGCATTGACTCACTCTTTGTAAGTCGAAGTCTGAAAAGCAGACTACACATAAGGTAAATCACAGGCTGCGGTCACACACACTAAATAATCCACAAGATGCCAGTTCACACAGTAAAAATCCAGTTTGAAAGTGGATTATTTAGTGTGTGTGACCACAGCCATAAATAACTAAATAAAATGCCTGATGGCCAATACAGCAGCTGTAGTTTTGTAAGGCTTTTTTTCTTCACTGCATTACTTTCCATGGGGACTCACTTGCATCCTATTAAGAAAGGACACGATCTCACAGTGGAGATGTTTAATTGTGAATAATCATGCAAATATAATTTCAGTTTGCATGTCTGCTATTATAATATCCTTTAAAAATCTGTATGTCTGCCAGATTGCCTTTCTCCCTATACTTCACCATGGCCCCAGTCACACTAGTGGGAAAAGCCGCAGCAGAAGTGCGGCTTTTTAGAGGTGCAGCAAATTGAAGCGCGGCATTGGGATCAGACAGTCCCCCCGAACTGAGCCGCATTTGCCCCCCGCCATGATCAGTGTTTTGCTGGTATCTTTTAAATCCGCGTTTTTGGCCGGAAGGGACGGGTTGGGGGCGGGTGCATGACGCTTGCCAGATGTTGGCATCTGATCGTGCCGGTTTAATCCGCCCCCAACGCGTCCGTTGCGCGGGGCCAGAAGGTGGGTAGGGCTGAGTCATTGTCTTGTAGGAGTTCCCCAGGCTATGGACATGCTAATAGAGGAGCTTTCCTAAGGAAGTTCTTTTGTTTCCTGAGGAGGTTTCCTGATTCCTGAGGAGGTTGTTGAAATTCTAATCTTATCTGCAGTGCTATTGTCTGATGTAAAGCCTTTTGTGTTTTTCAGGACAGGAAGCCATGTCCTATTTATTTTTAAACTCTCTTCTTTCCTGTTGAAATTATGTTTATGTTTGTGAATTTCAATGGCTTCCCTGTGTAATCTGACATGGTAATTGAAAGTGTTGTCCAACCTTTCAGTGTCTTGGAACAAAATACTGTGTCCTGTTTGGGGTAGGCTATGTTCAGCCAGGCAAAACGTCAGGTTCTACAATGCCAAGATGACGGCCACACATCCCGGAAAATCTACAGCAACAAATGTAGACAGCTTTTTTAAAGACGGTGTCAGAAGGCTGGGACACCGGTGGGAAAGGCAAATGCAGATTCGACCAACGAGAGAGAAAGAGATTTTAGGATTATAGTAGATAGCTCAATGAAAGTGTCAGCCTAGTGTGTCATAGCAGTGAAAAAGACAAACTCTGGGTTGGGGATTATTAGGAAAGGGATTGAAATTAAAAACAGCCAATATTATAATGCCCCTATGGCGTGGCCTCATTTGGAATACTGCGTACAGTTCTGGTCATGTATCCCAAAAAGAACATCGCAGAGCTGAAAAAGGTACAACCAAGATGATTAGGGGGTTGGAGCCCCTTTCTTATGAAGAAAGCAGAAGAGCCTGGGACTTTTCAGTTTAGAAAAGAGATGACTGAAGGGAGGACATGATACAGATTTATAAAATTATGAACAGAGAGAGCTGACAAAGAGAACTTTTTCTCCCTCTCCCAGAATCCTTGAACTCAATGGAATCCATTGAAGCTGTTGTAATAGATTCAGGCTGGACAAACTTCTTTACACACTGAGTGATTCAAATGTGGAATTTGCTGCCATAGGATGTAGCGATGGCCACAGGCACAGACAGCTTTAAAAGGGGATTAGACAGATCCATGGTTTATCAGTGGCTACTAGCCATGGTGACTGAAGGGAACCTTCACATTCAGAGGCAGTAAAAATCTGAATATTAGTGCCAGGTGGCAACGTCAGGAGAAGGCCTTGGCCTCTATGCCCTGTTTGTTGGGCCTCCAGAGGAACTGGTTGGCCACTGTGTGCAACAGGATGCTGGACTAGATGGACCACTGGTCTGATCCAGCGGGGCTCTTCTTATGTTCATATGAGAAACATAATTCTTTTCCAAAAGATTAAAGAAACTCAGCAATTAAACTCTTTGTTAGGGAGATACTGACAAGCCTAGTTATCTGAACCTAAAGCAAAGAAACCCCTAAGTGATGAATGGCACAGCCATTGTCCTGCCACTGAATGTCTTTACTCTGCTGCATGAGACCACAGACAGGGAACCTTAAATTACAGGTATTATGAATGACCTGGGAGGAAAATAGAGTGATCCAATATCTTACAGTAATAAAACAGCTCATTCAAACTCATTACCCACCTTTTTGTGTCTCCTTTTTGGACTTTTACCCAGTGTTCTATATGAGCCATGTTGTGCTTCCTTTGTTTCTGTTTGTCTTGAGTTGGTCTGGGAACAAATCCTCGTTTATACAACCCAGTACCATTCTGCTCCAATGGGCCAGTAGTTGTATTTAATGAACTGGAGAGCAATCCATTCTTCTCAACGAGTGGAGCAACTTGGGACCGAGACACTGTTACCTCTGGATTCAGAGTGCCACCCTCTGACATCAATGGATGTTTAGATTTCTTCCTCTTGGATTCTATGGTGTCCTTTCTGACAGTGTAACAGCCATCTTCTCTTGCTCTCCTCATCTCTTCATGCTTTCCATATTGAGAGCTTTCTAGTGATTTTCTATAACTTCTTTGTACATCATTGGGGCTTAACTTTGCACATTCTTTGCAGACATCCACATGATTTGCTTGAGGAACAGCTTGCTGATCTATTTTTTCTGTTTCTCTAAGAAGAAAAAAACCACATGCAGTTAAAAACCAGCAGTTTATTTGACTAGCTAATTTGGTGAGATATTCTAAAATACTCATACCGCTTCCAGGTGTTGCACAACATAAAGTGAGAGAGGCCCTGGCTCTGTTAGTACATGTCAGAGTATTGGCATCCCTTCAAATATGCTTGGGGAGGAAGCAATATGTAAAGAAATTTACCTGCAGTTTATTTGATTGGGCTGTTTAATATATGTCCTTGCAACCTGATTACTCAATTAATAGTGACCTTGAATTCAAGGAGATAAAGTGGGATAGAAATGTTTAAAAATGATAAAATAAATAAATTAATAAATACCATTCCTATTATCGTCTCTTTTAAAAAAGAAAGGAACATATATTACTTATGATGTAATCCTATGCAGTTACTTCAGTGGGCTTTAACCTGAGACCACTGTTAAATATGCATCTTAAAGTACATAATTAAAGTACCTATTAAGATCTGTAGTACTGATTTTTTTCTATTGTTTATGACTTTGCATCATAAGAGCAGAATTATTTGCTTATGTGCTTTTAATGATATTGACTAAGCTAATTTTTAACACACCAAAGAAGTTATTATATATCACTGACATCTGAGTAGCAATTTCATTTTCTCTGGAACTCCCTTTTGACAACATATTAGAAAACCAAGTAGAGAAGTCAAAAACTGCTGCTACTAGTGCACAACAGGAATATTTTGCTTTCAAAGTGGTCATTTGAAGAGTCAAACACTTTGTACAATGGACAGCTAAGGAGACAGGGGCTATCTACGGTCATCTGTTGATACTTTCATCCATACAGAGTATAAGAACAGATGGTAAAATACCAAAAACATGGAATGAGGCACTGATAACTTTGGTACGCAAACAAAATTCAGATAGACTGATTTCATTACTAAATGTGGACTATAAAATTTATGCTTCTATTTTGCCCAACTAGATTGAAAAAAATATTGTTGAAGATAATCCATCAGGAACAAGCAGGTTTTCTACCAAAAAGACAACTTAGCAATAATGTAAGAACTTGTGTAATGTAAGAATAATGTAACTGAATATTTTGAAGCACATCCAGAGCAACAAATGGCCCTAATTTTTTTAGATGCTGAAAAAGCGTTTGATAATGTCAGCTGGAGTTTTATGTTGGAACAGCTATTAGTCTCACAGTGTGGTAAAGAATTTTTTACAATGGTACAAGCAATTTATACCAAACAACGAGCAAAGATTCTTATTAATGGAGATTTATCACAATATATTGAGATACAAAAAGGAACTAGACAACTAGACTCTCGCCTCTGTTATTTATTTTTGTACTTGAAACATTGAGCAATATGATTAGAGAGGACAGGAATATTAGAGGAGTCAAAATAAGAGAAGAATTTAAATTACAAGCATTTGCAGATATTTTGGTATTTATTTTAGAAAACCCACTGGGTTCAATTACAAAACTATTAACCATGCCGTTAGAGTATGGCCGAGTGGCTGGATTGAAAAATAATCTAAGACAAAAAATGTTAATAAAAATATGACAATAGACCAAGCAAAACAACTCCAAGTGGAATCAGGATTTGAAGTTAAAAAAAAGTGAAATATTTGGGAGTAAAAATAACAAATAGATGCAGCTCTTTGATGAAAGACAATTATATGGAACTTATGACAGAAATTTAAAAAGACTTAGAAAAGTGGAAAAACTTGCAAATATCTTTTATGGGTAGAATAGCCACAATAAGGATGAATATTCTTCCTAGGCTGATCTTCTTATTCCAAACAATACCAATATAGATGGTATATGACTCCAGACAATCTAGCTAAGATTCATCCTGAATTGTCAAATTATTGTTCGAAATGTCACAATAATGTTTGCTTATTCTTTCATATGTGGTGGGCTTGAGAGAAAGTTAAAAAATATTGGTCTTGGATACAAGAACTGTTACATAAAATGTTGAAAATTATTGTGCCTTATACACCAGAATTGTTTTTGCTGCATATAATCCCAGAAAATTATAAGAGACAAGACTTTTATCTTACATATTCTAACAGCAGCAAGGATCCTATACGCAAAATACTGGAGAGGAACTGAAGTTCCTACAAAAGAAGAAGTCATAGCCAAAATATTGGTAACGGCTGAGATGGATGAGTTTACTAAGATCTTAAGAGGAAATAGCAAAGAAGACTTTGAAAACTCATGGTCAACATTTTATGACTGGCTAGAAGGAAATAATAACTAAAATTCCTGGACCTCTAACCGAATAAAAGGAACTGAGAATTATAGATTAAAATATTAATAAAAGTGTATACTATAAAAGTAAGGTGGATAATAAGGATATTTTAGAGTAAGATAAGGAGCCAAGATACTGGCTAAATTGATACAACCTCCCTTTTATGTGTGTGTATGCATGTTTGTTATTGTCCGTTATAGAAATGATTTTTTTTTTAAAGATACCTTCATCCCCAAAAGAGCAATCTCAAGGTCTAAAAGGCTAGGGAAAGCTCGTATGTCTTTAAATTCTAGTAAAAGATGATAGCCCGTAAGCATTTGTAAACTACACATCACAATATATAAACCACTGATTTGTCCAAGTAGCTGCAAAGAAAAGCAGAACTTTTACAAGCTGGTGTCTTCTTTGTGCTGCAGAACCTGTTAAGAATTCAGATTATGGGCTTGTAATTTTATTTATTTATTTATGTATTCGTCTAATTTGTACCCCACCCTCCCCACCAAGGCAGGATCAGGGCGGCTTACAGACAATATTTAAATAAAATCACAACAATACAGAATAAAACATATCATAAAGTACTAGTATAATTCATAGCCGATGGCGGCCTTTGCAGCATCCATATGATCAGCTGCCACTGTAGTCTGGGTTTTGTCAGGCTATTGATCATATCATATTTTTGAGTTGGTGTTGGTATCGGGGCCAGGGCCTGGTTGTTGGAAGGGCGGCACCCTAATTGAAAGCCTGGTGGAAGAGCTCCGTTTTACAGGCCCTGCGGAACTATAAAAGGTCCCACAGGGCCCTGATGTCAACTGGGAGCACATTCCACCAGTAAGGGGTCACCACTGAGAAGGCCCTGGCCCTCGTCACAGCTAGCCTGACTTCTTTTAGGCCTGAAAGGACCAGATGATTTTGGGACCCCAATCTTAGTGCCCTCTGGGGAACACGTGGGGAAAGGCGGTCCCTTAGGTAGATAGGTCCCTGACCATATAGGGCTTTAAAGGTAAGAACCAGCACCTTGAACTGAATTTGGTATGCTATAGGCAGCCAATGCAGTGCTTTTAGCACAGGCTGGGTGTGCTCCCGCATAGGGAGACGCAACAATAGCCTGACCGCCGCATTCTGCACCAGCTGCAGCTTTCGGATTTGGGACAAGAGAGAGAATTACACTAGTACAATCTCGAGGTGACCATTGCATGGATCACTGTTGCTAGATCATTGCGTTCAAGGAAGGGAACCAACTGCCTAACCAGCAGCAGGTGGTAGAAGGCTGACTTCGCAGTGGCCACTACCTGGGCTTCCATCATTAAGAAGGCATCCAGGAGCACTCCCAAGCTCCTAACCTCTATCGCTGGCACCAACGGTGCCCCATCAAAGGTCGGGAGTAGAATTCCTAACCTTGGACTGCTCCAACTCAGGCACAGGACCTCCGTCTTTGTCGGATTCAATTTCAGTCGACTCAGTCTAAGCCAACCAGCCACAGCTTTCAACGGCAGGTCCATATCTTCTGGACTAGAGTCTGACTGGCTGTCCAACAACAGATAGAGCTGGGTGTCATCTGCATATCGGTGACAACCCAGTCCATGCCTCCGAGCAATCTGTAGATGTTAAATAACATTGGGGAAAGCACCGCTCCTTGGGGCACTCCGCAAACCAGCGGGCGCCTTCTGGATAGCTGTTCCCCAATGGCCACCCTTTCTCCCTGGCCCTGGAGGAACAAGGAGAGCCACTGCAAGGCAAACCCCTGAATCCCAGTGTCAGCGAGGCGGTGGATCAGTAGTTGATGGTCAACCGTGTTGAACACCGCCAACAGTTCTAACAACAACAACACTGCCGAACCGCCCCGATCCACTGACCTCTGGAGATCATCTTTGAGGGCTACCAGGACCGTATCTGTTCCATGGCCTGGTCGGAAACCGAACTGGAAGCGGTCTAATGTGGAGGTGTCATCCAAAAAACCCTGCAGCTGAATCACCACAGCCCTCTCAGTTAATTTGCCAAAATAAGGCAAATTGGATACCAGCCGGTAAGTAGCCAATTCGGCCAGATCCAGAGATGACTTTTTTAGGAGAGGGCAGACCACTGCCTCCTTTAGTGCACTAGTGAACAGGCCCTCAGAGAGGGACTTGTTGATGATCTCCCTTAGTGCCCCTTGTAGCCTGTCGCGACCAGCTTTAATTAGCCACGACAGGCATGGATCAAGGCTACAAGTGGTTGGGCGACCAGAGGAGAGTAATTTGTTGACCTCCTCTAGGCTGAGTGGACTGAAATAATCCAGAACTTGACAAGAAGACACGCATGGAGCCTCGAGTTCCTTTACTGTCTCAACTGTGGCAGGAAGGTCGTGGCAGAGCAACGTCTTTATTTATTTTGGTACATGTTTTAGTCAAGTAATATAACTGAATAATGTTCTTTCCTTCCTCAGTTTTCTCCTCTCCAAAACTTCAAGTATGACACAGGATTTTGTCTACTTATGAATCCATTACATTTCTATCTGAGCCCTGGAACAATCAAGTACTATTTGTTCTGGCACTCATGAAGGCACTAAACGTTATTCCTAAAGAACAATATGAAAATATGATACAGACATTTGCCAGAGTGAAAAATTGGCATGCAAATATTTTAAAGTGATAAATTGTCTTGATTACCAAAACCATCCAAGAATTGAATCCTTATCTCACAACTCTAGCCATTTTTTTCTTTTTTCTTTTGGTTTTAATGTGAGTTCACAAGAAGTAAATTAGTAATCTTAGCTTTTCATATAGTTCCTCTTATGTGATGCATTTTTATCAACAATTGGAATTGCTTCAGTTCACTGTTTGCCTCCACTTTGCTTTTAAATAAAATATGCAAGGGCAACTATTATCTCGATGTCCTCTTTGTCATGACAGTAAATCAGTGCTTAGAACAGTTTTCCTGTGTGGTACATCAGAGTTTTTTGTTTCTTCTCCGTCACTTAGACTTCAGCTTAGGTTGTTATACATGCTCAGACATGTGGTTCTGATACACGGCATTCTTATGACTACTTAAAACCATTTAAGATGACTTTTATATAATTACAGTACATTATTTTACATGTCATGTTCATATTTGAAAGAAATCTCTGAACTTGCCTCTTTGGCGATGAACAGGTTTGCATAAGGGCAGCTTGATTCATAGCCCGGATCCAGCTATTCATATCTTCTTGAGTATCTGCACTAAAGTAGTATGTGCGCATCCCTGAATGTTCTGCCTGAGAGCCAATAACAGAACTTTTATTATAGATATATGCCCTCATGCCTGTATGGACAGCCTGTAAGAACAGAGAAACAGATAATTCTTAATGACAGTAGATATAAAAAACAAACATCACCATAATTTTAAATAATTAGAGTGGCCTTTGAAGCTAAACAGGAAATAAGGTTGCTTTTGATACAGGTTGTCATTGGGAGTTTTCCTGTGGGGTTTCACAGAGTGCCGTTTTATCTCCCGAGCTATTTAATCTCTATGTAAAGCAGTTAGAACAAATCATGTGTAGTTCTGGGATTAGATGCCATCAGTATGTTGATGACAACCAGCTCTGTATTTGCTATCCAAAATTCCTGAGCGTACGATAGAGGTCTTGAGCCACTGCCTGACTACAGTGGTCAAATGGCTGAGAACTAGGGTTGCCAAATCAATTTTTCTTACTGGCAGGGGAGCCTGGCTGGGCTCCGAGAGCCGTCCGTCGATGTGCGTGCGCACGTGAAGCACGCGCACGCTGCCAGCATGTCACCGGAAGTGAAGCTAAACAGGAAATAAGGTTGCTTTTGATACAGGTTGCCATTGGGAGTTTTCCTGTGGGGTTTCACAGAGTGCCGTTTTATCTCCCGAGATATTCAATCTCTATGTAAAGCAGTTAGAACAAATCATTTGTAGTTCTGGGATTAGATGCCATCAGTATGCTGATGACAACCAGCTCTGTATTCTCTATCCAAAATTCCTGAGCGTACGGTATTGAGCCACTGCGTGACTACAGTGGTCAAATGGCTGAGAACGAACAAATTGAATGGAACACCGACAAGACAGAGGTAATGCTGGCTGGGAAGCTCAAGGTCTTGAAGGATATCATGCTTCCCACTTTTGATGGGGTTCAGTAGACACTTAGTGACTGGGCCAAGAGACTAGGGGTTCTACGGAACCCAGCATTACGGATAGGGAAGCAACTTAATGCAGCCACCAAAACATTTTCTTCCAACTTACTTTAGCCTGGAAAATGCCCCCTGACTCTGACTTGACTGATCTGGATACCTGGATCCACACCACAGTAACGTTAAGACTAGATTATTGTACTGCACTCTGTATATGTTTCCCCTCAAAATCAAGCTCCAGTTAGTGTAGAATGCTGTATTTTGAATATTATCAGGAACTAGGCAGTTTGGTGTAGTGGTTAAGTGCGCGGACTCTAATCTGGGAGAACCGGGTTTGATTCCCCACTCCTCCACTTGCACCTGCTGATGTGACCTTGGGTCAGTCACAAGCTCTGGCACAGCTGTTCCTGAAAGAGCAGTTTGTGTCAGAGTTCTCTCAGCCCCGCCCACCTCACAGGGTGTCTGTTGTGGGGAGGGGAAGGGAAAGGAGTTTGTAAGCCGCTCTGAGACTCCAAGTGAAGGGCGGGGTATAAATCCAATCTCTCCTCCTCCTCCATGTATTCTGCAGTCACTCCACTGGCTGCCCATTAGTTACTGGATTCAATTCAAGGTACTGGCCATCACATACAAACTCTTTCATGGCCCGGGACTCTTATAATCTGCAGGACTGTCTCCCTTCCTACATGCCACCAAAACAACTTTGCTATTCTGAACAGGGTCTTCTACAGGTGTCACCCTGCAAATGGGCAACATCAGCAACTGCCAGTACATGTGCATTCTCTGTAGTGGCCCTTGCGCTATGGCATGGCCTGCTTGAAGAGGTTAAGAAGGTTCCCACGCTTTTGGCCTTCTGCGAACTATGTAAAACAGAACCATTCAGAAGGGCATTTTAATGAAGGAATTAGGCAGAATTATAACAGGAAGATGTTTCAACAGAGGGAATTAGACTGTGGACTATATTACTATGTATCATCTGTTGCTCTATGTTCTTGCCTTGTTCTCACTGCAATATATTTCTATTTCTGTAATAGTATTTCTTTTAGCGTTCAATGTGTCATATTTATGCCTTATTTCAGATTTCTGCTTTCCTAATCCTATTACATTGTTGGATGTCTCCCCCATTTGATTGTATTGACATACATTATGTAATTCATCTTGAGTCTTAGTGAAAAGGGCACACTATAATATAAATAAGTAATAAATTGCACTACCAAAATCATTGCACTGCAGCAAGCTGGCGTCCCATAGTTTTCCAACTAAGCATATTGGTAATAAGAGTATCTTTTTTGTATTTTCTTTCGTACCATTGTGATACTATTGGAGAAATTTATTTGGACTTTGTACTAGCAATTATAGCTTTTCATTTTATGCCTCTGACCTGGGTTGTTTTTGCAAATACTATGAACTGAGATATTTTATTTGCTCATTCCTTTGTGGAATTTTCATACACAAATATATTTCATGGATCACTGTGAGAGATAATCTGAGAAGAAAAACAAGTTGAAATCTTGCAACGCAATCGATTTTATTTTAAAAGCAGTATTTTTGGAAGAAGTGTTTTCCATTTCTACTCTAATAGTTTAGATTCAAACTTCCTTCTGCTAAATGAGATTGAAGAAGAGTCTCACTTTGTGGGAAATGGGGTTCTGGATCCAACTTATAGTTCTTTTAAAAGTTTTGTTACAAAAGCATTCAATACTTTGAGTTTAAATCCAGTAAAAAAAACAAAAAAAACAGGTTATTGAAGCATTCTATTTATTTTTTTAAAACTAAAAGCTTAATAATTTTGGACTCAACTGTTCAGGGCTGCATTAGCAGAAGTGGCATTTTACAGTAATCAGTTCACAAGCCATGCCAGCAGTAGCCATAACATGCATGAAACTACAGGACAAAGTACAAAAGTATGTCCAAACCTTGGTGGAGAAAAAGAGTGCAAATTTTACCAAGGCAGGACACATAGCTAAGTTATGCAGGTGCACATATCCACACAGACAATGAATTCATCTTTGACACAAAAGCATCCTTGCCTGCAGATGTACATAATAATGCAACATAAAAACACATGAGCCAAGCACCCTTGGAACACTCAAAATTATGGGACATTTTCGAAGAGTACATTTACACGAGCACAGCCAGAATGATGCACTTATAAGTAGCAGCACATATTTCAGTATTGAGCATCCAAACCGGTAGGCTATACATAAAAAAATAAGGTCCTTGTACCAAATGGGCAATCCCATCAAACAATTGCCCTCGTATTGCCTCAGATTTTCCCTCCACTTCCCCTATGAATTTCAGTTCCCCATATGTTAACTGGGTAGCCTTTAGGTAGCGTGTCACTCTTCTTATGTGGTAAATAAATTTTATCATAATGCCATTTCCCACCTTATTACTGTTGGATTCTTTGTCGGCTCCTACCCCAACTAAGGAACCATGGGAACTGTGCTTGAGGAAGGTTTGTTCTTCTAGGAATTTTCCTTCAGAAATGGGCACCTAGGGATACTTAAAGTTGAAACAGAAGTCAAATTTATTTGAACAAACAGGTAGGGGATGGAAATTATATTTACAAGCAAGTTTTGGTTAGGATCGGTAGAGAGAGATTTGAAAAATATATACAAAACTGCTTTTATACAAGACTAGAGATATTCAGATAGTTATTTTCCCTGGTTTTCTTTGTTTTGATGTTGTTAAGAGACATTTCATTGCTTTAACAGGGTTACAAATATTACTAGAGTGCCTACTTTTGTACTTGTCACTGGATCGTCATACAGACTTGAGACTTTATTATGCTTTAACCCTATGTTTATAGACCAGGGGGCTTCCTATCTGCCCCCTCTTCCTCTAGCCAGATTGTTATTCTCTTCTCCTTAAGAGCAATAACCTCTTTTGACTTGCTTGAAGGACCTCCGTGCCTCCTCAAACCTTTTGTCAACCTCCTATCTGCCAAAAGAACAGTCTCTGTAAACTGGTTAATAAACTTCCATACTGAGAGTGACTCTCCACTCAAGTAGTGTTTTTTTTTTTTTTTTTCATGCAAGGAGATTCCTTCCACTCCTTGAATAGGGGAGGTTCTGACACTTCTTTGCCAGACTAACTCCGCCCCTGCCTCCCCCTTCCCCAGGCTGTTATGTGCAGAGGCCACAACACACTCGCTCTGCTGTAGATTGGGCTTCTCAGACACTTTTCCATCAGCTCTGCCCCCTTGCTCCAACTCCTCACTGTTCCACACCAACTGGCTAACCAACTCCTTCCCACTTGAATTTTTTAAACAGCTCAGTGTTCCGTTCCTCGGTAAGCTGCCTTCACCCAATCAGAATGAGCTTCGTGAGCTGTTCATCATTTTTCAGCTAACCTCACCCTTTCTCCAGCAGCATTGCCTAAAAGCCTGAAATTGCTTGCTGTTTGTCATAAAGACAAGCGAATGGCCAGCACCTCAAGGGACCTTCGCGGCCAAAGACATGTTCAAACAACAGTGGAGGCAAGTTCAACTCCTAGCGAACACCTTCTGGAAGCGCTGGAAGCAAGAATATCTTCCAACTTTACAGAGTCGACGCAAATGGGAAGAGGACAAGCCTAACTTGCAGGAAGGAGATGTCGTGTTGCTGAGGGAGAAAGATGTACCCATAGGACTTGTAGATCGTGGCCCATAGGACTTGTAGATCGGGCCTTGCCTGGCAAAGATGGACTGGTCCGCAAGATTGATGTCAGAGTCGTCGCACGGGATGGCCCACAGGACCGCCCCTTGGCGACCAAGACTTTCACCAGGCCAATCACAGAGGTGGTCCTGCTCTGCACCAATTATGTATAGCATGTGTAGCATGCCAATTATGCATAGTTATAGATGTAAGGCTTGTTAGCAATGTATGTGGGTAGTGGAACCCATAGGATTCCAGGCGGGGAGTGTGCTGCCCCAGCCAGCGTTTTAAACTGTAGTTAAGTAGAACTGCCATATATCTTTAAGAGCAGTGGTTCCTGGGAATTGAAGTCTTTAATTAGACATCCCACAGCATCCGGCACACAGAGGCGCAAGGATTCGAGTTTACAGATCTTTTCCCGTGGCCTTTGTTCCCTTTAAAAGGCAAGGAGGTGGGACGTGCAATCCTTTTCACTATGAGCCAGTGAACTGAATTAGATTACAAAAGATGTGAGTAAGAACTCTTCTGAATTCATGTGGAACTTAATAAAAATGATTTAATTCTACTTGACTCTGGCCGTGCATTTGAATCACGTCCAGAAGGCGTGCTGTTAACTTAGCACCAGACGGAACAGTCACAGTTGTTTCACAGCGAGTTTAAAACACAACCAGAACAACCTCTTGTCAATATTAGCAAATTTCCAATACAAGCACCCAAAAACCAGTATCAGCACAAGAAGAGGAAGCCAAAGGCAGCATGATATTGTGTATTGTTCTTCTAGCTACTGAGGCCTGGTATCCTACATGTCCTCCTTTCTCTCTCATGTCTACTCTTTTAATCCACCCATTACAGCAAACATCTGGGATACGATACAAGGTAAATGCACATGGAACAATGTTGTACAATGACCAGGGCTGATTCTGTTCACAAGTGAATAGGACAGTTTCAGACCCTATGCAGATATATGTCTACATAGTGCTATTTGCCAGAGTAAAATAGTGTACTATGTATTGTATTGTACTGTATATATCCCATTGCTTCCCACCATCACAACTTCTTATGGCATCACAACTTCTTATGTTTTAAAAGAAATCCAAAACAAGTATGGTAACAACTGATTATCAGTTATTCTGATACACACATGCTATTTCCATAATGTCTGAAGCCTACCATTCTGAGATTGCTCTCAAGAAATGATACCAGAGTTGAGTTTATACACACACTAAATAAGCTAGAGTTCAGGGCCTCAGATTATGAGGGCCCTCTTAATACTGAGGGAGGACGCTTAAAAATGATGTTACTAAAACACTCAACATATCTTAATCCAGGCCTGAAAAATCCCAGCAGGAACTCATTAGCATAATAGGCCACACCCAACAGCAGAAACTCATTAGGATTGGCTACATTAGGGGTGTGTGGCCTAACATGCAAAGGAGTTCCTGCTACAAAAAAAAGCCCTGGGTTTTGACAACAAACAAGGTAAACAGAATAAGAAGGGAAAGGTGAGTGTGGCTGGATGACCACACTTCTGGTAACATGGGGGTGTGGCCTAATGTGCTAATGAGCTGTGCTGTCAGGGGTGTGCCCTAATATGCTAATGAGCTTCTGCTGTTGGGTGTGGCCTATTATACTAATAAGCTCCTGCTGGGCGTGGCCAACTTGGGAGCCAGCCGGAACTCCGTTCCTATGCGTTCCTGCCCAAAAATAGCCCTGAAGTATACTATGACTTAGGTTGTGGTGACACAAGCAAGATAAAGCGACATTGTTGTCTGATCGCGCCTGTAAAGAGACAGTGTGTGACTGCAATAAAAAAGGCCAATGTTAGAATGGATAAAAGGAAGTACTTCTTCACCCAAAGAGTGATTAACACACGGAATTCACTGCCACAGGAAGTGGTGGCGGCTACAAGCATGGACGGCTTCAAAAGGGAATTAGATAAGCATATGGAGCAGAGGTCCATCAGTGGCTATTAGTCACAAGATATAGATAGAGGCTCTGGGGCAAGTGATGCTCTGTCTTCTTGCTGCTTGGGGGGGGGTAAACAGTGGGAGGGCTTTCTAATGTCCTGGCCCCACTGGTAGACCTCCTGATGGCACCTGGTATTCCTGGCCACTGTTTGACACAGAGTGTTGGACTGGATGGGCCTTTGGCCTGATCCAACACTGGCGTCTCTTATGTTCTTATGATTGTTATGTGTATGGGGTTTTGGGTGTGGGAGCACCCTTTTATGACTTCCTCTTTTCTTTAGGCCCTGTGGAGGGTAGAGTAAACTGTTAGCATGGTAGTAACAGCTGTGGTAAATTAAGGCTGAGATAGCTTAATAAGTGGGGTGGATAGAGAGGGACTAGGTTGGTGTAGTTACTATCAGCCGTTAGTCAGACAGAGAAGGCAAAGCAAGAAATTGGAGGAGAGCCGAGAGACTTTTGGAATTCATCCCTCTTCAGGAGCCTTGTATGAGGAATTCATTTGAAGGCTTGGATTGTTGCTTGCGGTAACTGCTGTGAAATTTTGGCTTTTAATTGCACTAAATGTGGGACTGTTATCTTGTTTTCCTGTCTCCTCTCCCGCTTTGTCCTTGGATATAGTAAATAAAGAGAACTGTTTGTTTTTTAATTGTGGAGTTCCCTTCTTTGTGCAGCAAATAGCCCACGGCCAGGACGAAGAGCACTATCGGAGCGAGTCCCTGGAGTTACAACTTCTTTACAGTGCGGCTTTTGGCGTTCACACTTTGTTGGTGCGGGATAATCATGGTTTCATGATTATCAGGTATCTTTTAAAGTCGGGAGCGAAGCGTTACAAGACGGGGTGAGTACGGCTGGGGAACGCCGGACAGATGTGCCTGTGTGAATGGTCCCTTTAATCCGGTTGTGGAACGTTTCTGAAACGTGCCTATATTGGGGCAAACTGCCAGTCCGAACTCGGCCATTGTGTTGTTCTTACTTTGTTCTTTTGGCTACTGTCAAGCATTGCACATGAGACAGCTATAATCTCACCATACAAGCAGAAGCAGCTGCTGGATTCTGTTCCATTATCAACCTAGTTAGTGGCAATGGGTGGAATGAAATGCAGAGTGCTCAGCTCCACATACAGCAGCTGCAGAAAGCAATACTCACAATATTTGTGTGAACATCAAAAGCAATGTTATCATTAAACTTCTTTTTATTACCTGCAGAACGTATAATTGGTTAAATAAAACAGAGCTGCCCAAATATATGCCAGTTATCTTTCGGCAGCAGGCAAGCTACAGTGCTCTTGTAAGTGTGAGGACAATCAGTGCTACAACACCCAGAAGAGTTCTGTGAAATCTCAAATACAAACTTACGTATTTCTTCAATAACGTAAAGACAGTCTGTGGTACAACACATACACATTCACAACAGGGATGAAAAAGTAATATTGGTACCTATTCATGCATTCAGATGCCCTTATTCTGGGAAGAATGAGAAGAATAGGCAGGCTCTCTCCCATATTGCACAGAAGGAGAAATGGAGACAAACCCCAAGAGCATACCAATAAGAACAAAACAAGGACAAAAGTTGAACAGGTTAAAAAAGCAGGAATCCTGAATAATTAATAGAAAGTTCACATAATTAAGTCTCTCCCCTCAAAACCTGGCATCGATACTTATTTTCACAAAGCGGCTCTCGATATAACCCTTAAGGAGTTCACCCACTGAAAATGCTCTCCTCCTTAATTCTTCCCATCTAATCCCTCAGGGTCAGAAAACATAGCAGGAATTTGAAATGTAATCAAGTTGGTAATTCTGACTGGAAATAATTAAATACTGGTTGTGCCAATTTAGTTTCACTCAGTACAGAAGGGCTGTGTAATTGCCACCATTGTACCTTCCAGATTCACATCGACACCCACCAATCAGCCAGTTTCCATTAGTGCAGAAACTCATGAGATAGGAAGAAATGTGTAATAAATCCACCAGATTTAGTCATGTGAAGGAGCTAAAGGCCCCTGGAACCCAATGAAAGTACATATTAACCTCTGGAGTTTGAGGTTCAATGCTGCAAAGCAGAAACAAGGAAGAAATCATGAGCAACATACAACAGGTAGGTTTTGGAGGCCTTAGAATACTTGCAAAGGGACAACTACTATAAATATGTATGACATATATTTAAAAAATCGTATAAAATAAACACAAAGCCCTGAAAGTGCTCTGAAATTAGATTTACTTTCCAAGCAAGGAATCGGTTATATAGGATACATTAAATTTGACAGCATTCTATTTTTAAAATAGTTTAATAATGGACTATGTATTGAATATCTGTATTTCATCTTTGTTTCATTTTGTAAGCAGCAGTTACGACACAAATATTTTCAAAAAGGGGCTACATAAATTTACTTAAGTAGTGAAAAAAAATGAAGAAAGGAGAACCTGAACAATCTTTATAGAGAAAGTCTGCAATTTTGAGATTTTCAGTAGAAGAACCGGTACAACTATCACAATGGTACCTATACCACGGCCCTAAACATGTTTATTTAGAAGGACTTCAGTGGAATCTAGTCTCCAATATTATGTTTACAACTATAATACTAGAATGTATTTTAATCAGTGTCCCAGTAATAAATCTGAAGGGTGCGACATTCTTGGATAAATAAATTAAATGGCAACAAAACATTAGGACGCAGGAATGAGAAAAGCATTATAGAAGAGACAAATTTCTGAACAGTTTTCTCAAAGGGTTGATTCAAATATTACATTTTCACCCAGGGAAATAGAGGAAGGACAGAGAAAACTGGGAATTTGTTCCACCATAATGTCTATACCTGCATAGAAAACAATGTATGAATAGTCCTCTGGAGACACTGTCTGAGAGTGTAATCCAGATGTCAGATTTTACTTTTAGGGGATCACTCTCAGGAATGATTAGCACATGAAGATAATATGAACATATAATTTAATTTTCACTGAAGAACATGTGCCAGTCTTCTGAAGTTTAATCTGGCATGCACAGTAGAGAAGCAAATTAAAATATTGCACGCTTATACTTTAGGTTATACAGTCAATCTCTCTCAGCCTAACCTATCTCACAGGGTTATCATGAGGACCAACTGGAAGAGGGGAGAACTGTGCATACCACACTGAGCTCCTTGAAGGAAGGACAGGCTAAAAATGCACTAAACAAGTAGTCAAAAAAGAAAAAGCTATCAGTCAATTTAAATGGGTAGAAACATTTGTTTTATACACACACACACACACTCTAAACATTTTTGCAGTTACCTTCAAGAAGAATTAAGGATTCAGTTATGCACAGAATTATTAAAGAATTCAGCATATGCATAAACAAGCATGTGAAACGTACTAGACCTAAAATCAGCAATATGATTTTACATTAGCCTCTAATAATGTGGTCTACAGCAGTAGCAAACTATATGCTGCAGATGTTTCCCAAATGTAACCAAACATAAATGAATATTTGAGAAAATTAGGTTTTTCAAACTGAAAAATCAAAACATTGAAAAAAAACAACTTTGGACTGTTAGAAGGAAGTGCCAGATGGGATTGCTCTAATACAATGGCACTAGTTTTTTTTCTTTTAAGAAAAATTGACTGCCCTGTAGAACAAAATGTTATAAAACTAATCTCCCTTATAAATAAAAGCCGAATGGTGGTGGCACTTCTCTAGAACATTCCACACGCTCCAAAATCAGTTCGCTCTCTGACCTGTCATTCAGGGGGTCTCCCTATCCACTGGCTCCTTTGCCTGAGTCCTACCTCCAACATTCTAAACAGTTTGCTGTTCGTCTCCCCCCTATATCCAGTCAGAACACAGAGGTCGTTTGCATATGCTACTTGATTGGCTTTTGCCTCTAACATTCTAACCAGTTTTGCTGTTCTGAGGTAAAATGTGTCCAATCTCCAGGTGAGGGCTG
>NW_015174970.1:0-2331 GCF_001447785.1 Gekko japonicus | reverse complement strand
AATGTTAAAATATTACCATTTCCTTATACTGGAACAATAAAGTGACAGTTCCATGGCAAATTTAAAAAAAACACCATATATATTTATTTTAAAAGAACAGCTATTTTGAATGAATTATTCAATTACAAGCAAAAAATGGCATAGTTTCAATTGCATTGCATTGCTACACAGAAAAACCATTGTCCAAAAGGACATACTACATGATCAGGTGTGACAAGCCACTCAGGACAGTCCACTGACAGTCCACTGAGCAGCTTTTCGGTAGACACAAGGATATCTGCTAAGAAGGAGAGATTCAGATGTATGTACAAGCTACATCCATAGCTCTTCTCTTCCTGTCCCACATATACATGAAAATATTTTGAAAGGTGAGATTATGTTCCTATAGGCGCTAAATAAAATACTTTTCCAAGGTCATGTGGTCATTCTGAAAAAGTAAAAATGAATCTTTTGCTTAAAACAAATCATATGCATTGCAATTACTAAATGTACCTTAAAGGAGTACTTGCGGTTTATATGATCTTCAGGTCCAACTGCTGATATTACATAGCTAGGCAATGGTATACTTCCAAGAACTGACTCTTCTCTGCTGTCTTTTGAATAAAGAAAGGAACATCTTAGTAGCTCTATTTCAACTGGGATAGTAAAACAGATTCATTATAGCGAAACAGAGAAAATACAAGACAATTAAGATTTAATGATTAAAAATGATCAGCTGAGATTGAACAAACCCTTGTTAGTCTACCAGGCATAAAAAAACAGAGGAGCTTGCTTATAAACACCAGTCATTCTGCTGGAGAGCCAACATGGTATAGTGCGGGGTGGCCAAACTTGCTTAACGTAAGAGCCACATAGAATAAACCTCAGATGTCTGAGAGCCGCAAGACATGAACAAATATTACACGTTTTTACTGAGAAATATACAAATTTGCTTTTTATTAACTGTAAAGGAGACTGCCAAAACTAATAACAAAAGCAGTAAAAGCAGATATTGCTAATGATATTTATTTGTCCAGTGATATTTGTTTGCTAATGCTATTTTTCACTCCTCCACATGAAGCCTGCTGAGTGACCCTGGGCCAGTCTCAGTTCTCTCAGAACTCTCTCAGCCCCACCTACCGCACAAGGTGCCCATTGTGGATATAAGAAGGGAACGTGGTGGTAGGCCACTCTGATATGCCTTGAGATATTTTGGGAAATGCTGGAAGTGTAAAGGGATTGACGGTACCTTCTGTCATATGTGGTAGTTTCGTAAAAAGACTAGTAAATACTGGGAAGAACTACATGCTGAAATTCAGAAAATTTTGAATATAAAACCTGCGATGAAACGAGAGACTATGCTATTGGTAACTGTACCCATGAATATTGAAAGAGCAACACATGAACTATTCCAAAATATGTTAACAGCAGCACGAGTAGTGTTTGCCACTAAATAGAAAATGGAGTTTTGAACAAATCTTGAAGACGGAAAAGATAAGATGGAGGAATATGCTATTATGGTGAAATTGACAAACAATATAAGTAACAGACCAAGTAGTGAATTTGAGAATAAATGGAGAACTTTGTATACTTATTATAGACTAGTAGCAAAGCCTGTTGTAAAATCAATAAAACGAGCTCTAGCAAGATGTGATGTGTCCGTGTGTACACGCCCCCCCACTCCGGTTTCTCCCCCCCGTCCCCAGGGTTGAGGGCCGACAGAAGGCCCGTCACTGTCTCCCCACCCGGCCAGCTCCAGCAGCCTCCCGGCCACCTCTACCCCAGCAGCTTACGCAGGGGAGTTCAGTGAATCACCGCTTGGGGTCATAAAGCTATTGGAGGTTGACCTTGCCCTCCTCCCTGTTGGCTGCCTTCTTCTCCCTGGCGCTGTTGGCCATCAGCTCATCACCCGCCTAGCCACCTGCAGGCCGCCGTGGCTGATGACAACCACTGCAGCACCGCGACTGGCTTCGGCCTCATAATCCTCCGCCCACCAAAGTGTCCCCCTGCCTGGCCACCTCCGGTGACCTCTACCACCCTCCGCCCCGGTAGCTCATGCAGCAGAGATTGGTGAATCACCGCTCGGGGCCGTGCAGCTCTTGGATGTCAGCCTCACCATCCTCGTTGGCCACCTTGTCCTCCATGGCACTGGAGCCCGTCCACTCACCACCCACCCAGCTACCTGCAGCCGGCCCCAGCCGCCGCCGCCCACTGTGGCACCACCATGATCGGGCTCAGCCTCAGGACCCTCCAGAGCGTCCGGCCCATCTGTCGCCTCCCAGCATATTGAGGCTGAGATACTGGCCGCCGGTTCTGTGGGTGTGACTAAGGCAATGCAGCCACTAATGGATA
>NW_015174969.1:108980-111113 GCF_001447785.1 Gekko japonicus | reverse complement strand
GCAGTTGTGAGTGGAGGGAAGCTTCTGTCATTCACTGCAAGTGTGTAAAGGTAAAGGTTCCCTTGCTCGAAAGCCAGTCAAATCCAACCCTTGGGTTGCGGTGCTCATCTCCGTTTCAAAGCCGAAGAGCCAGCGCTGTCCGAAGACGTTTCCGTGGTCATGTGGCCGGCATGACTAACGCCAAGGCGCACGGAACGCTGTTACCTTCCCACCGAAGTGGTACCTATTTGTCTACTTGCAATGTCTTGCTTTCGAACTGCTAGGTTGGCAGGAGCTGGAACTAGAGATGGGAGCTCACCCGGGTCTTGAACTGCTGAACTACTGACCTTCCACAGCTTGCAGTTCAGCGTCTTAACTACTTGAGCCACCGCAGCTCCTAGAGTCGGATTCGTGTGTACACACTGGTTTGTTTGTTTGTTTTTTTAAAATCGTTCAATCCTCACCATAAAACAAGACATGGGTCATAACTTAGGCCCAATCTGCATCTAGCATTTGCTCCGCTGTTATACCAAACCCACACTGGAACAGAAATTCCCATCTACATCGCATGCCACTTTCACTTTGCTTGAGTGTCGCATTTTATGGCAGTGCCACTTTCACCTTCTTTGATCTCTGGTTAAATGGTGGCTGTCTGCAGAGATTTATGGCTGTTTTATCGCCTTTCGGGGGTGACTCAGCAGTCAGTACAGTGTTGGACCGGGGTAGTTGAATGTGGTTTTGAATGGCATCTTTTTCTGTTCCGGTGTGGGTTTGGTAAAACAACGGAGCAAATGCTAAATGCAGATTGGGCCTTAGAAGGACACATACAAAAGTGCAGACGGGATTGGGCTGCCCATACGTAATTTAAGCAACAATGTTGTCTTCCGTTCTCTAAAACAGAGGTCCCCAAACATTTGGAGCCTGTGGGCACTTTTGGAACCCTGACACAGTATGATGGGCAGAGACACAAAAATGGTTGCCACAGGAGGTGAATCCAGCCACTGAATGGCTGCCACCGCTTGCATTCAGTCACACAGTGAAGACTGTTAAGAACATAAGAACCTAAGAGACGCCAATGTTGGATCAGGCCAAAGGCCCATCCAGTCCAACACTCTGTATCACACAGTGGCCAGAAATACCAGGGGCCATCAGGAGGACCAGCAGTGGGGCCAGGACATTAGAAGCCCTCCCACTGTTGCCCCTCCCCAAGCACCAAGAAGACAGAGCATCACTTGCCCCAGAGTCCCTATCTATACCTTGTGGCTTAGAGCCACGGATGGACCTCTGCTCCATATGCTTATCTAATTCCCTTTTGAAGCCATCCATGCTTGTAGCCGCCACCACTTCCTGTGGCAGTGAATTCCATGTGTTAATCACTCTTTGGGTGAAGAAGTACTTCCTTTTATCCGTTCTAACCCGACCGCTCTGCAGTTTCATGGAGTGCCCACGAGTTCTTGTATTGTGAGAAAGGGAGAAAAGTACCTCTTTCTCTACCTGCTCTTTCCCATGCATAATCTTATAAACCTCAATCATGTCACCCCTCAGTCGTCGTTTCTCCAAGCTAAAGAGCCCTAAGCGCCTTAACCGTTCCTCATAGGGAAAGTGTTCCAACCCTTTTATCATTCGAGTTGCCCTTTTCTGCACTTTTCCCAAAGCTATAATATCCTTTTTAAGGTGTGGTGACCAGAACTGCACACAGTATTCCAAATGAGGTCGCACCATTGATATAATCCTATTGGTTGCATTTATCGAGACCGTGCAATCCTACTAGAGTCTCTGTGAGAGGGGCAGGCTCTAAAGTGAATAAATTGACCTGCAAACCACTTTCCCAGCTCCTATGATCCCTGTAGAAGTCTGAGATCCATTTTTCATGCTTACCAAGAGAAAAGAAACGTGACCTATCACAATTTTGGACTCCTGAGAAGCCATGTTGCTGCTCACATTCACCTTCTTGCCTATAGAACAGCCCTCCCCGCCCCCAATGTGGCATCCATGGCTACAGTGGTGCCTGCTGACACCTATCCTGGGACCCACCCAGTGTGTTTAGAAAGTGGGCGGGGTCAGATAGGGCTTTTGCCCAGCGAGGCTTCTGATTGGCCACTGGAGATTCAATGAACTGTGCAGATTCTTTAAAATGTTGCTCTGGCAGCAGCT
>NW_015174969.1:104631-107475 GCF_001447785.1 Gekko japonicus | reverse complement strand
CTAAGACCAAGTTATATTCAGGTACAAGCTCTCCCTCCTCTGCGAGGACAGATCTGCACGTCCCCCCCCCCAATACCTAGCTATTTAAAACAGTCCAGTGGAGCCTGAGCGGTGGATGTTGCCTTCTGACACACTTCAGGTGATGTCAGGGGGTGTGGCATATGCAAATAGATCATGCTAATGAGTTATGAGTTATCCTGCACCTCTTTTTCTACGAAATGACCCCTGATATAAGGGTACTGTGCGGATTACATTTTGGCAAAGGTATCTTCATGAATTTGCTATGCTTGTCAGTGAGATCCAAACACTTTTATTTAAGACTGTGTATGTGGAAATCCATTTCTTCAGCTTCCAAATGTCAACGGACAATGACGGTTGGAGTCCAGAGCGTGAAAGCACGGTCGGCACCAAACTTCTACAAAAGGCACAGAAGAGTCCTTTGGTGCCAGTTGGTGAGTTGGGCAGTGGGGTGACTAAAATGCTCTCCTTCCCTGTAATCTTATGTGATGGACTGACCTCCAAAACCGGGATGCTGAGTGCATCCAATTCAGAGAGCTGGGAGATTAGGGGTTAACAAGAGGCGGGACCCACGATATTCGGGGGGGGCCTCACAGCTCCCGGCCTGCAGAAGCAGGACACGTGGCAGCAGGTGAGCCCAGCCTTCTCTCTCCCCCCTCCCTCCCCCCAGTGGCAGAGGCGAGGCCGGCCCACCAAGCGTTCACCTTCCCCCCTTCCTCCCCAGCGGCGAGGCCAGCCCATCCGCCAAGCTTTCTCCTCCCTCCCCAGCAGCGGCGGAGGCAAGGCTGGCCCGCCAATCTTACCTCCCCAGCAGTGGCAAGGCCCGCCAAACCTTCTCCGAGCATTCCCTGTGCATGCACAGGGAACACTCGTTTACTTTTGGGGGGATTTAAGTATCCCCCCATAGTTTTTTTTACAATTTTTAGATTTTTCTGCACATCCAGGGATTGCCTCAAATGTGCAGGAAAATCTCCCTGCCCCCCAGGTGCCCCCAATGTGCGGATTTAGATATCCGCACACAGGGGGCGTCTTGGCTATTAGATATATAGATGCCTCACTGTAAAGCACAGTTTGATTGACAGGCTACTGCCTGCATGCACCCCCTTCTCTTTGGCCAGCGCCATCTGTGGAGAGCTTTATCAAGTCTATCCAGTCTGGTCAGAGGGAGTCAGTCACCCTTTGGACTTTGGCTTGGCAGTTGCCAGTCAGGAGGAGTGTGTGTGTCAGTCTGAGGGGAACAGACAAGTCACTTGAGAAGGAAAAGGACACAACTCTTTGCCCCTGAGGACAAGTTCAGAGATCAGAACTCAACGTCTAAGTGTCAGCACTTGCTGAATTCCGTTTACTCACAGTCTCCAGAACCGGAGTTTCGGTTTGACAGAAGAGACTGGACAGGAGGTTGAAAACTGACAGTCTAGCCAAACGGAAAAGGGTTATCCCTCCTAGGAAGAGGAGGATATTCCTTACCCAGTTATTCAGAGGGTTCAACTCAGAAGGGACCCCTGGTTTGTGTGAAAAGGGAAACGGTCTTAGACTCCTCAAGAGTATAACAGGGAAAGTTATAGCCCCACAAGGGAATGATTTAAATACAGGAAGAAAGTACTAACTTCCAGGAACCAAATAGTTTTGCGAAACTGTCAAGACATATTGTTGCTGAAAGAAATCTCCAAGATGAACAAACCTCTCACAGTTAAGAACTGAGTCTCTAAGAAAATGAGCTTCAACCAGTGTTCCCTCTAAGCTGAGTTAGTGTGAGCTAGCTTACAGTTTTTTAGCCTCCGGCCCACACATTTTTGTCTCAGCTCAGGAAGGATGGCTCCAGAGCAAACTAATTTATGCAGCAGCCAAATCGCTCGCTCACAACTTTAATGCCAGGAGCTCACAGAGTAGAACTGTTGCTCACAAGACTCCACAGCTTAGAGGGAGCACTGGCCACAAGGTATAGATAGGGGCTCTGGGGCAAGTGATGCTCTGTCTTCTTGCGGGAGTCAACAGTGGGAGGGCTTCTAGTGTCCTGGCCCCACTGCTGGACCTCCTGATGGCCCCTGGTATTTCTGGCCACTGTGTGACACAGTGTTGGACTGGATGGGCCACTGGCCTGATCCAACATTGGCGTCTCTTATGTTCTTATGAGAAGGCTGGACCCTGTCCGTGCTAAGTTTCCTACTGATCATGGAGCTCGCTCCCAAATGGGGGGGGCAACAGTGGGAGGGCTTCTAGTGTCCTGGCACCACTGCTGGACCTCCTGATGGCCCCTGGTATTTCTGGCCACTGTGTGACACAGAGTGTTGGACTGGATGGGCCACTGGCCTGATCCAACATTGGCGTCTCTTATGTTCTTATGAGAAGGCTGGACCCTGTCCGTGCTACGTTTCCTACTGATTATGGAGCTCGCTCCCAAAATCAGAAAAAGCAATCCATTATAGGTAGGAATGTGAAGCAATCCAGGATTTTACAAGAGGAATTGGAGGCTGGCTTATTAGCCATAGTTTTAGTGGAAGGGTCATAGAGAATGTGTGAGAATACATTTTTTATGCTAAAAAATTAGGAAGACCCACCTAAAGGTAAGAGCAGCTTGGCTTCTTAGGGTGCTTATGATAGGAGAGAGTGGACAAGAGACAGCCGAATCTAAAAAAATGTGTGGTACGCAGGGGTCGTTTTGTAGAAAAAGAGGTGCAGGACCTCATTAGCATAACTTATCGGCATATGCCACACCCCCTGACATCATTCGAAGTGTGTCAGAAGGCAACACCCACCGCTCAGGCTCCACTGGACTATTTTGGATTGCTAGCTATGGGGGGGGGGGCGGTGCAGATTGGCCCCCGC
>NW_015174969.1:102874-104347 GCF_001447785.1 Gekko japonicus | reverse complement strand
TTTCCCTCTAGGCATGGTGGGGTTTGTGGTTGTAGCCGCTTACGGCCTTTACCGAATGAAGGAAAGAGGGAACATGAAGATGTCCGTCCACTTAATTCACACTCGGGTGGCAGCCCAGGCTTGTCTGGTTGGAGCAGTAACCCTCGGTAAGGTGGAAGGCAGAAAGGCACAGCTGTCTGTGGAGCACCTGAACTGGAAGTGTTACGCAGTGGTTGAAGAGTCAGAGTAGAATCAGGGAGACCTGGGTCCAAATCCCCACACTGCCAGGAAGCTCACTGGGCGATCTTCTGTCCCTCCTGCAACCCTGGAGAAGAGGAAAACCACGTGGGCTGCTCTGAACTCCACAAAGGAAGAGGCAGGATAAAAATGTGACAGAAAAAGAGATCCACTCCTGGCCAGTGTTCCCTCTAAGCTGGGTTAGTGTGAGCTAGCTCACAGTTTTTTAGCCTCCGGCTCACACATTTTAGTCTTTGCTCAGGAAGGATGGCTCCAGAGCAGTGTTCCCTCTAAGCTGGGTTAGTGTGAGCTAGCTCACAGTTCTTTAGCCTCTGGCTCACACATTTTTGTCTTCGCTCAGGAAGGAGGGCTCCAGAGCAGTGTTCCCTCTAAGCTGGGTTAGTGTGAGCTAGCTCACAGTTCTTTAGCCTCTGGCTCACACATTTTTGTCTTAGCTCAGGAAGGAGGGCTCCAGAGCAAACTCATTTATGCAGCAGCCAAATCACCTGCTCACAAGTTTAATGCCGGTGGCTCACAAAGTAGAATTTTTGCTCACAGGACTCCACAGCTTAGAGGGAGCATTGCTTCTGGCCTCACAATCCTGGGTGGGCCCAAGTCCCCTGGAGTCTTCATTAAGGGTGCCCCTTTATACCACCCTGTGTCAGCCGTAGGTCAAACCGATAACTCGTGTGCGAGAGCAAGACATACTACCGTAGATTCAGCGTCTTAGGCACAACTTCAGCTTTATTGAGCTCACCTCAAACACACTTTTCACGACTAAGAGAGTTCACACGCGGCTGAGAGGCACCCGTGGTGTTCAGTGGGGATTGCAGCTGGTGAGAGCTGGATGGTTGGATAAGTGCAGTCTTGTGAGCAAAAATTCTACTTTGTGAGCTACTGGCATTAAAGTTGTGAGTTAGCGATTTGGCTGCTGCATCAATTAGTCTGCTCTGGAGCCCTCCTTCCTGAGCGAGGACAAAAGTGTGTGAGCCAGAGGCTAAAAAACTGTGAGCTAGCTCACACTAACTCAGCTTAGAGGGAACACTGGTTGTGAGGAACGAGAGCAACATAATACGGATCTGACCCAGCTGGACTTTGCTGAGGAAGCATGGTCCACAGCCTTTGCAGTGGAAGCATTGTCCCTCCACAGGACCAAGCTTTACGTATCTTGATTTGGAAAATGGAATGCCTGAACTGTGGGGGTCTCCAAGACTGAGTGGAGGCGGGGGCGGGCCCTCACAGGTACACACACTCTTT
>NW_015174969.1:94965-102861 GCF_001447785.1 Gekko japonicus | reverse complement strand
TTCCAGTGAGGTAGTCCTGCAGCATCACACAGCAGAGCTGGGAAACTCAAGAAACAGAGAGAATGTAGTTGTCAGAATCCTGGTTAAATCAGTTCTCAGCACCCCTCACTTCGAAGAAAGTTTAGTTTATTGAGACGTTGATGGATACCATACTGAACACGAGCTTTGTTAGGACCGGAGTGAAAGTGCAGTGACTGCAGATATATTGTGTGCAAGCAAAGGCACTAAAGATCAGGACCCAATCACCCCACGGCATTTGCCCACCAGAAATAACAGTCAACTGCCCCCCTACTATAGGAGCTGCGGTGGCTCAAGTGGTTAAGACTGTTCTTATTAGATTCAGTGTCTTAGGCACAACTTCAGCTTTATTGAGCTCACCTCAAACACACACTTTTCACGACTAAGAGAGTTCACACACGGCTGAGAGGCACGCGTGGCGTTCAATGGGGATTGCAGCTGGTGAGAACTGGATGGTTGGATAACTGAGATAGTTGTGAGGAACGAGGGCAACATAATACGGATCTGACCCAGCTGGACTTTGCTGAGGAAGCATGGTCCACAGCCTTTGCAGTGGAAGCATTGTCCCTCCACAGGACCAAGCTTTACGTATCTTGATTTGGAAAATGGAATGCCTGAACTGTGGGGGTCTCCAAGACTGAGTGGAGGCGGGGGCGGGCCCTCACAGGTACACACACTCTTTTTGTGAGGTAGTCCTGCAGCATCACACAGCAGAGCTGGGAAACTCAAGAAGCAGAGAGAATGTAGTTGTCAGAATCCTGGTTAAATCAGTTCTCAGCACCCCTCACTTCGAAGACAGTTTAGTTTACTGAGACGTTGATGGATACCATACTGAACACGAGCTTTGTTAGGACCAGAGTGAAAGCGCAGCGACTGCAGATATATTGTGTTCAAGCAAAGGCACTAAAGAGCAATTCAGGACCCAATCACCCCACGGCATTTGCCCGCCAGAAATAACAGTCAACTACCCCCCTACTATAGGAGCTGCAGTGGCTCAAGTGGTTAAGACGCTGAACTGGAGACTGTGGAAGGTCAGTAGTTCAGCAGTTCGAGACCCGGGTGCCGCATGATGGAGCGAGCTCCCATCTCTAGTTCCAGCTCCTGCCAACCTAGCAGTTCGAAAGCAAGAAATTGCAAGTAGGTAAATAGGGACCACTTCGGTGGGAAGGTAACCGTGTTCCGTGCGCCTTGGTGTTTAGTCATGCTGGCCACATGACCACGGAAACGTCTTCGGACAGCGCTGGCTCTTCGGCTTTGAAACGGAGATGAGCACCGGCGGGCTCTTTTTGTAGCAGGTACTCATTTGCATATTAAGCGACACCTCCCATATGTAGCAAATCCTCCAAGAGCTTACAGTAGCTCCTGTAAGAAGAGCTCTGTAAGCTCTTGGAGGATTGGCTACATTAGGGGTGTGTGGCCTAATATGCAAAGGAGTTCCTGCTACAAAAAGAGCCCTGCGAGTCGGACCGCAACCCTAGAGTCGGATTCGACTGTCTTTCGAGCAAGGGAACCTTTACCTTTACTTTACCCCCTACTAAGCACGTACCCCTCTACAGAAATAAAGCAAAACAGGTCTCTGCGACACCAAGGAATTTAGGAAAAGGAAAGCATTTGGTTTTCACACCCCTCTCTCCCTCCTCTATGGCAGGCGAACTATAAAACGCATTCTGAGACTGACAGTAGTTTCCTTTTGGCTACAGGACAGAGGAATGGTTTTCCTCAGATGCCCAAGAAGGCTAGAGGTGCAGGGCAAAGAGTCAAGCTTAATTTGTGGTGAACAGCGAGCTCTGCCAAGTGGTATATTCCCATGCAGAAACTCCAGTTTTCTGGCCAAGCCCACTTCCTGTGGCCAAGCCCAACCTTTGACTGTTCTAGGGCCTGGAACAGTTTGCATTTCAGTGGGTCAGAAAGACTCCCCACTTTTAACTGTCTCAGCTCAGTTTGTTTGCAAAGTCTTCCACTACGGATAGCTGGCTCTCTGCGGAGGGCTTGGATGGTCGCCATTGGCGGCAGTTCAAAGGACTTTCCTGAGAATCAGCCTCACTGAAGGGCCATGGGTCTCACCACCAAGCAGAACTCCTCAGGACCGGTCCATTTGTCTGCAGATGTGTGCTTGGGCTGAATTCTGCTGTTTTATTGGTTTTGCTACTTAGAAAATCTATGGGCTGCCTCTCCAGAGACCCGGTGGCTGTTTCATCGTGGCGCTTGCATTAGCATTGTTTTACTTCCAGGGCTCTTTTTGTAGAAAAAGCCCAGCAGGAACTCAGTAGCATAATGAGCCACACCCAACAACAGAAACTCATTAGCATATTAGGCCACACCCCTGACAGCACAGCTCATTAGCACATTAGGCCGCACCCCCATGTTACCAGAAGTGTGCTCATCCAGCCACATCCACCTTTTGCTTCTTATTCTGTTTACCTTGTTTGTTGTCAAAACCCAGGGCCTTTTTTGTTGCAGGAACCCCTTTGCATGTTACGCCACACACCCCTAATGTAGCCAATCCTAATGAGTTCCTGCTGGGTGTGGCCAACTCGGGAGCCAGCCGGAACGCCATTCCTGTGCGTTCCTCCCCCAAAATAGCCCTGCTTAACTATTGGTTGGGTTTTTTAAAAAACACTGTAAATTACCGTACATCTATCACAGGAGAAAGGCCAGTCTAATTAATTTTAAAAGAACGTAAGATTGTACATAGAAATGGTGTGTTTTAAAGCAAGCCCTTAAGCCTCAGAATATCAGTCTAAAAATGAATGGCCGCTGCGTAGTGAGCTTTCAAGAAGCCAGATGTCCAAGTGGGACGCTGTGCTCTTTCCGTGTTATGTGTAGCTCGGTATCCCTCCTGCCAGTAGACAACAGGCTTGAACGAAGGGTAATTTGCTAGGATTAAAGGGTGTTGTATTTTTGTACTCTCTCCCCCCCCCACCTGTTCTACACACACTCTGGTTTTTTCTCCCCTCCAGGTGCTGTCTACAGCATGTACAAGGACCACTTCATGAAACAGCCCCCAGCTGGACCACAGAAATAGACAAGCCGCAGCTGGTTCTGGTTTCCCCCCTTTCCTTGAGTGACTCTGAAGACTGGGGAATCGAAACACCCTCACCCCCACCCCCCGCAGGCTCAGTTTCTTCCTTCAATACAGCTTCAGCATTTTTGGAAAGACAGCTCTTCTGAGATAGATGTACTTCTTTAAAAAGTTGCACTGAGAAGTACAGGGAGATTGAAGCAGTAGGGAAAAAAGCAGGAGTCTAGTATTGCACCTTAAAGACTTAACAAAAACTGTGGCTGAACAAAGTTTGAGTCTAGTATAGCACCTATGAGGCCCACAAAGTTTTATTCAACGTGTAAGCTTCCGTGCGCAAAGATCACATCGCTTTGTTAACTCTTGCATTTGCATGCTAATTTGCTTCCCTCCATCGATCCTACCAGCCACACCTGTTCCAATTCCAGCTCTGCGGATGCATCCGGGCTCTGAGTGGCCTCTCCTAACAGCTGGCCCCCACCCTCTTTTCCCCTTAACCAGCTTTTGAGAATTTATTCCAGGTTTGTATGAAGACGTGTGTTTTGCACACGGAAGCTTACACTTTGAATAAGATTTGGGCCCTGCAGGACCTTGTACAGTTTTGCAGGGCCTGTAAGACGGAGCTCTTCCGCCAGGCTTTCGAATAGGAGTCGCCACCACCACTGTTCTATCAACGCCCTATACTCTCCGCACACTGCCACCACTGGTGCGGGTTCCATCGGAGGGAGGGAGCGGGACATGCTTAGGGGTCAACAATGGCAGGGGGGGAAATGCACTGCTGTTGCTGTATAGCTACATGACTGAGAGCACCATCTTGATTGTAAAATTTGGTATTGAGTAGGGGAGCACCGAACTGTTTTATGAATTTAGTTAATTATTTAACTGTTTCTGTATTTCTGTGTATTTTATACTGTTTTTATTGTTATTATTGGGCGTATGCCCCTGTTAGCTGCCCTGAGTCTCCGGGGAGGGTGGGATATAAGTTTAAATAAATAAATAAAAAATAAATAAATAAAACTTAGTTGGTCTCAAAGTTCCCACTGGTCTCAAACTTTGTTCTGCTGCTTCCGACCAACATGGCCACCCACCTGAATCTAAAATTTGTGAGCTTTCGTGAGTCACTGCTCACTTCTTCAGATAGGTAGCAGTGACTCATGAGAGCTCCTCCCGTTACAAATTTCGTTAGTCTTTAAGATGCCCCTGGACTTTCGCTCTTCTGCTACAGACAGACTAACACGGCTACCCATTATGATCTATCTCCATGGAAGGCACCATGGACAGAATGGAAATCCATTAACCTTGTGATACAAGCACAGATGGACCCACATTCTTCTGTTTCTGAAGAAGTGACTGCAAGTGATTCACGAAAGCTCCTCCCCTGCCACTATGTTTGCAAGTCCTTTTTTTAAAAAAAAATATTATTTCTACCCCGCCCTCCCCTCGAACGGGCTCAGTGCGGCTCACAAAAAGGGCACCATGTACCAATATAAAACAGTAAAACACATAAAAACAACCATTATCAAAATAAAGTGCTCAACGGTGTTATTAAAGCATTCTGTCAGACTAAGATGGTAGCCTGTAGATGAAGTTCCGAGCCCGGTTCGGCGGTACGGTCAGTCGAAGCACTGTGGCTCCATCTTGTAATGGGGCATCCCGATACCCCATGTTCCCATGAGGTAGTTGGTGGTGGCGGCTCCTAATTGAAAGCCTGCCGGTCCTTAAGGTGTTCCTGGACTTTCGCTCTTTTCTTCTGCTAAGGTAAAGGTTCCCTTGCTCGAAAGCCAGTCGAGTCCGACTCTAGGGTTGCGGTGCTCATCTCCGTTTCAAAGCCGAAGAGCCAGCGCTGTCCGAAGACGTTTCCGTGGTCATGTGGCCGGCATGACTAGACACCAAGGCGCACGGAACGCTGTTCCCTTCCCATCGAAGTGGTACCTATTTATCTACTTGCAATGTCTTGCTTTCGAACTGCTAGGTTGGCAGGAGCTGGAACTAGAGACGGGAGCTCACTCCGTCATGCAGCACCCACCCCAAACGTTTGCCTGCATCAGCACCCACCAATTAGTCCCATGCAAAATCTAGTTCAAAACAGAGTACACCAATTGAACTTATCTCTAAAGGCGGCAGATTTATCCTGAAATCCTCATTTGCCTAATTTGGACTCGGGAAACGGGGCCAGATCCATGGAGGGGGGGGGCAGGCTTGCCCTCTTCCCCGCTCCGGAACTGTGCGGCTGTAAATCCACAGCAGTCCTGTGACCCAGTGAATCAACTTTTCTGGGGTGGATAGAGCAGGAAAATTCCACATCCGCCAGCAGCACCTTCCCCTGCGGGATCCCAGCCTATTGTGCTCTGCGTCTGTGTAAAAAAGTTAACCCTCTCTCTGCCAGGACTTGGCTTGTGAAGGAGCAGGGGCCCGCAAGACCCACTATAATTTGCCTGTAAGGACAAGCACTTTTTCTAACATGATTTAAGGAAAATATTAAGGCTTAATTAGTTGTTCTAGATTTTCCGAGCTGTCTGGCCGCGGTCTTGGCATTGTGGTACCTGACGTTTCACCAGCAGCTGTAACTGGCATCCTCAGAGGTATCACACGGAAAGATGGAGTCTCTGTGTCATACCTGTGTTATACCTCTAACGATGCCAGTCCGGAAAATCTACAACTAATGCGCTCCGGCCGTGAAAGCCTCCGGCAACAAATTAAGGTTTAAATCCTGCTATTTTAAATGTGATCTAAAAATGCTTATAACCGATAGAATGGCTTTCACAAATATCATTTATTTGCATAACACGAGGAAGGCGGGAACTAGATTTTTATTTAAGCATGCCGTGCTAGCACGGTGTTATCCCAATTTATCAGAGAAATGCTGGAAATGCAAAACTGAAAAAGGCACATATTTCCACGCATGGTGGACTTGTGCTAAGATCCAAAACGTCTGGAAAGAGATTCACACTATTACAATACAAATAATCAACAGACCAATTCCATCTGCCCCTGAGACGTTTTTATTAAATATAATGCTGGATAATTTGGAAGAAGCAGATGAACACTTGATTTGTCATTTGTTTACGGCAGCAAGGTTGATGCTGGCAAAACATTGGAGACAGGAAGTTACACCATCAAGGAAGGACTTTATAGTTAAAACTCACGGGCACTACAGTCGGGGACACAACACCTCCTGACGATGCCAGGCCCCAAGGAGGCCAGGCTGGCTGCTACCAGGGCCAGAGCTTTTTCGGTGGCAGCTCCTGCCTGGTGGAAAGAGCTCCCAGAGGAGATCCGGGCCCTGTGGGACCTTGTGCAGTTCCGCAGGGCCTGCAAGACGGAGCTCTTCCGCCAGGCTTTCAAGGAGGAGCCGCCACCACTACTGTACCATCGTTATGTTACCATCAGTATTGTCTGGCCCTGGGAAGAGAGAAGGCCAGTGTCGCGTGGAACGGAGAGCATTGAGTAGATGTACCATCCTGTGACGTCATCTTTGTGGAAGATCAGACCGGAACAGCTAGAGCACTTATTTTGAAGTAAATGTAGTAATGATTTTATATGGTTTTAATTTGTTTTATCTGTTGGCTTGTGCCTATTTGTGAGCCGCTCCGAGCCCGCGCTGCGGGGAGGGCGGGCTATGAATTGAATTTATAAATAAATAAACAAATAAACAAACTCACAGAAATAGCGGAACTGGACAATTGGACACTGAAACTCCAAGGAAGGGAGAGTATTCTTTTCAAGAATATCTGGACAAAATTCTATAAATGGTTAGAAAAAAAAATGTATAGACATAGATACGTCTACTACTGGAAGTAGAATGATTAATGCAAGTTTGTCAAGAGCAAATAGCTAATGGTCTACAAATGGAATCTTTTTGTTCACATGGTGGGGGATACAATAATAATAAATACTGGTTTAAAAAAATAAAAAAGCATGCAAACTAACCTTCCAGCCCAGTCTCCTGGGGCTGTTATTCAGAAATAATGATGTCAGGGACAGATCGTATAGGAGGGACAGGTCTGGCAGGCTCGGCTGGCCTGTGGGGGGAAGAAACACCTCTCTCTGTGTGTGAATGCATCAAATGCCTTCCAGGCGCCTCTGACTTAGCGGTAACCCTACGAAGGAATCCTTGCTCAGAGCCTGGCTCTGGCCTTGCCAAGGGAGGGCCCCCATGGCTCCCTTGAAGAGAGTCCATCCCCCTCACGTTGGGTCTTCCGCTGTTCCTGCTGCCTTCAACATTTCCTAGCATTATTCCATTTCTGGTTTTGAGATTTCAAGCTTACCTTGATTCATACTTCTCTCGTTCCATGTACCTGTCACATGCGTTGGACAGCTGTGGACTTTCCTTTGGCATCCACTCACATGAGCGTCCTTTCGGCTTGAGCCCAGTTGTGTCATTAAGAACGGCACGACTTGTCATTATCCTCAGCTCTCCCCCAGGAGCTTTCATGTGAGCCAGTTTGGTGTCGTGGTTAAGCGCGGACTCCAATCTGGGAGAACCGGGTTCGATTCCCCACTCCTCCACTTGCACCTGGCTGGATGACCTTGGGCAAGCCGTAGTTCTGACAAGAGCTGTTCTTGAAAAAAGAGCAGTTTCTGTCAGAGCTCTCTCAGCCCCACCCGCCTCACCGGGTGTCTGTGGTGGGGAGGGGAAGGAAGAGGAGTTTGTAAGCCGCTCTGAGACTCCCTTGGGTAGTGAAGGGCGGGGTATAAATCCAATCTCTTCTTCTTCTTCTAATCTGGGAGAACCGGGTTTGATTCCCCACTCCTCCACTTGCACCTGGCTGGATGACCTTGGGCAAGCCGTAGTTCTGACAAGAGCTGTTCTTGAAAAAAGAGCAGTTTCTGTCAGAGCTCTCTCAGCCCCACCCGCC
>NW_015174969.1:85703-94348 GCF_001447785.1 Gekko japonicus | reverse complement strand
AGTGTTTTATTTAATTACAAATTGTAAAAATATTGATGGTCTTTACAACACCGCCCCCCCTCCCAGCCCCGTTTGGATATCCTGCCCAGCTTCAGAGCTCCGGTGGCTACGAGCCCTCTGCCCGTGGAGCCAGCCCACTCTTGCAGCGGGCGGGGAGAAACGGGCAGCATTCGGAGCGGGCACCTCTCCTGCCTGCTGGCCTCGGTGGGAACGGCCCGGACTGGGCAGCAAGGAAATGCTCCCCCACCCCTCCCCTCTCTGGCCTCCCCGCTGCTGGCAAAGCCACAATCCGGCCAGAATGGGGAAGTGTCAAGCGGTAAACCCTCACACATGAGGCTGGACAAACAAATGCAGTCTGCCGTGATCTACTTTAAAACACACACACACGCACGCTTTCTTTTGAGGTGGGGCATCCAATCAAGAGGACAATCCAACATGCCGTCCGGCAGAGGGGCCGGCTGAAGACACAAGGGGAGAGTCGCTCTTTCCCACCGGGAGCTTGGCCAGGAGGGAAAGGGGAGGCTTGCCTTGGCGTCGGGTCATAACAGGAGCGGCACCCGCCCTTACAGCCATGGGCAAAAAGCCGCCTTGGGGACAAACAGCCACATCTCGTGGGAAGTGGGCAAGCCGGCAGGAGAATGGCCGACTCCTTCCCGGAGAGCGTTGCTGCCTGGGGGACGGGAACGCGCCAGATCACATGGGGTAGTTCAGAACCACGTCCTGCTTGGCCAGCTCCAGCAACATGGGGTCGTCGAAGAACTTGCTGATGCTCACGTCTTCGCTCAGGCCCTGAGGGAGAAACCGGGGGACGGCAAGCGTTAAACCTGGGCGGGCGGGGAGGGGGGAAGATGTGATGGCGGGGAGAGCAGAGGGCCCGGGAGGCCAGCTGGCCCCTCGCTTCCGGCACCTTACCTTCCTGCGCCTGGTCTTGATCATGAACTCTCTGGCCAGGTGAGGGGCGGGCTGGGGCTCCAGCGGTCGGATCACGATGCTCTTGTCCAAAGGATCGCCCGGCACGATCTGGAATGCAGGGAACGCCAGGTGATGGGTGAAAGGACCCTAATTCCCTTGCCCCCACAGGCCCATCTGGGCACACGGAGAATCCATCACTGGCCCTGCCAGGAGAGGGATGGCCCACAGAGTTATGCGGAGTCCCTTTTCAAACTATTATTTGTGGAATGGAATACCACACCCACACCACCACCAGTGTTCCCTCTAAGCTGAGTTAGTGTGAGCTGGCTCACAGGTTTTAGGCTCTGGCTCACACATTTTTGTCTCGGCTCAGGAAGGAGGGCTCCAGAGCAAACTGATCTATGCAGTAGCCAAATCGCTTGCTCACAACTTTAATGGCAGTAACTCACAAAGTAGTATTTTTGCTCACAAGACTCCACAGCTTAGAGGGAACACTGACCACCACCCCCGGGATTCCCCAGCCAAGGTGGATTTTGCAGAATGGATCGAGCCGCCAAAGACGACTTCTTTTAGTTCGCTGGCAAGGCAGGATATAAATCGGAATAAATAAATAAATGAATAAATAAAGCAAGCTTCCTCCTTCCTCTGGCCACCAGCTCTTACAGCTGCACCTGTGTTAGCAAGCGCAGGTGTGCCCCTGTGAAGGATTCATGTGGGCGGGAGAAAGAAAGGAGCAGGAGGGGGACGCAGGCGCTGGTGGAATCTGGCTGCTGACGCTTTCCCTGCCCGGTACGCAGAAGGCGTCTCGCCCTGCTGCCGCCGCCGCCAGCACCTCCGCAGCCTCAAAGAAGGAGAAGGAGAGAAGAGGGGAGGGGCAGACCAAGCGGGGTTCCCACTCAGAGAGCAAAGTGGGTGACCCGAGCCAGTGTGGCGCAGTGGCCGAGAGTGGCAGACTGTGACCTAGGAGATGTGGGTTCAAATCCCCACCCTGACCTGGAAGAGTGCTGGGCAATCTTGGGCCAGCCACACACACACACACTCAGCCAAGTCTACCCCACAGGGTTGTTGTGAGGAGAAAATGGAGGAGAGGAGAATGAGGTCAGCTGTTTTGGGGGCCCATGTTTAGAACGACCCCAGGATTCCCGGGTGTGTGTGTGTGTACCTGAAAGCCTCCAAGAGATTAGGTGACCAGTTGGCCTCGATTCAATTGAAATGTTCAATTCCTGATGACCTATTAAGGAATAAAACTCAAGCACGGGAACTGAAGGAATGGGTGTTCAGAAAGGATGGGCTTATGGGTCAGGAAGGATGTGATGGCACGTTGTCTTACAGCACCGTTATTCAAGTTTTTTAAAAGGGATCACTGTAGGTCCCTGTATTTGGAGACGTTCACCAGCCTGGAATTAAGATCGGCTTCTACAGCTTTAAGATTTCGATCCATGCCCTCAGTGATCAGGACTGGACGTTTCTTTGGTATCCCTGCCCCCCCCCCCTTTAGACTTTGCCTTTCTGATATGGGGGAAGTTGATGATATTGTACATTATATCCTGAGCTGCCAGTGGCATGAAGCCCTTACGCTAAAGGACATCATCCCTATTATTCCGCAGCGTAATGGACTATCCCATCTGGATCTGGTCAAATTTTTACTCTCGGACCTTGACCCCTATGTCTCTAGCAGAATGGCGTTATTTGCCTTAGCAACAAGGAAAATCAGAATGAGTTTAGTATTGGAAGCAGGATAGAATACCTGACAAATGGGAATGGATACAGAAAGTCCTATTTATGGCAGAAATGGACAAATAAACAAAGAAACTGAATAATAAAGAAGACAAAGAATTTTTTGAAGAATGGAAAGACTTTAAAGAATATTTAGAAAATAACTGGGATGTTAAAAATACTTTACTTTGTTTAGACAACTATTAAGGGTTGAAACACAGAAAGGCTCGAATTGTATAAAGTAAGATTGTTACCTTGAAACGTAAAATGAAAATGGGAAAGAGAAAAATGGAATTATATAAGGGGAGGGGAGGGAGAAGCATTGCGGGAAGCCACCAAAAAGGGGGAGGAGGAGATAAGAGAAACGGATATGAAATTAAAGGAATGTAATTTAATGTTGAATATGTTATATCCGAAATAAAAGTTTTTGAAAAAAGAAAAAGAAAAAAAAAAGAATGAGTTTAGTATTTAATGCAAAGCAGAAGGCGTATTGGAGTATACTGACATTTGTTATTGTTTACATTACCATTTTATAGTCTGATGCATTATGTTATGGCCTATGGCTAAGACAATAAATTTATACCCGCCTAGTATGTAAGTTGCTTTGGGCTCCCCCCTGGGGAGAAGGGAGGGGTAGAAGTGAATAAATAAATTCTGTGAATGTGTGAATAATAAAACACTCATTAGCATAATCCAGGATGCAGAACTGAGCCCTCCTTGGCACAAACTTTGAGGCCCAATGTAACTTTTGTTGGGCACAAGACGGACACTCCCAGCTGCACAAGTCAGTCACATGTCCCGCCCCTTGGCTTCCTGCTGGGACAGGAAGAGCCTGCCTGTTCCCAATGAAACAAGACGGGTCAGGAGCCGGGAGTGTCGACCGGCCTACTTGTCTGCCTGCTGACCAGCCTTCCTGCGCCCTTACCTGCCAGTGGTGGAAGACTGAGAGAGAGAACGCTTGCCCCTGGGTGTGTGTCCTGAGGTCTGTCTCAAACCCAAACGAGTCGATGGCCGGGATGAAGGCTTTGATGGTGTACAAAGGGGAGCCGGGGATGGGCGCATCCTGGGTGACGTGCCCTCTGCAAGAAAACAAAGGAGTCTCAGTTCCCCCTCCCAGTGACAACACTTGCGCCTCCAGGGACAGCGCAGGAGCTCTTCCGTGCTTATTACAGGGCAACCAAAGACAAAAGGGCGAAGGCCCGCCGAGAAGGCACACAGGGGCATCTGTGGCATAAAATACAGGAGATAAAAATTGCCTTTCTGAGGTCTGTCAGACTCTGGGACAAAGTTACCCTCAACAACACTCACTGGCGGTGATTTGTTTATTGATGAATAAAGATGTTCCAAGCTCAAACCGACACTGTGTCAGAACTGGGGTTCTGGCGCCAAAATCGGTAGTTATAGACAGTTCAAACAAGCCCCTCCCCCCCGGGGTCCCGTCCAATCACACCTCACAGCCGCCCTGCCTAGCTTTCACGCACTCCACACCCCCCACCTATAAATATACCATCACTTTATCTATGACAGTGAAGCAAGCACAGGCAGTGTTTCAAGGTCGTCTCAGCATTAGGGAGGTATCTTAAGGAAAGTTACATCGCTGCTACAGCAGGGCATTCACTCACTCACTCACTCACACCCCTCCCTCAGGGATTTCCCACAAGACATGACAGTTCCGAGTTGGACACCTGGCCCATTTCGGTGGCTGCTACTTGTGGGGACAGGACGGGGAAATGTGAAGCACAGTCACACAAACTGTGGACTGTCCCATTACTACATGGTGCAACAGAGAGAAGATGGAGGGGGCTTTTCCATCCCTGGGCACACATTTAGGTCCAGTCTTAGAAACATACAAAGCCTGCACATAGTTCCAATGGCCTGGTTTCATTATTCGTAACACTTATAAATCCCCCCATTTGCCTGAGGGCATCCAAGGCCAAGGGGCCACGGTGGCTCAGAGGTTAAGACGCTGAGCCGCAGACTGGAAGGTCGGTAGCGCAGCAGTTTGAGACCTGAGTGCCGCTTGACGGAGTGAGCTTCCGTCTCTGGCCCCAGCTCCTGCCAGCCTAGCAGTTCGAAAGCAAGAAATTGCAGGTAGATAAATAGGTACAGTTTCGGTGGGAAGGTAACAGCGTTCCGTGCGCCTCTGCGTTGAGTCATGCCGGCCACATGACCACGGACAGCGCTGGCTCTTTGGCTTGGAAACGGAGATGAGCACCACTCTCTAGAGTCGGATTCGACTGGCTTTCGAGCAAGGGAAACCTTTGCCTTACCTTTTACTATCCAAGGCCAACTTTCAGTCTCTCTCACCACCATCACCCCGACAATAAAACTATGTTGCACAGAATGCACGGGCACAAAGAGACCCGACCCTTGGCCACTGGCAAATCCCAGTGATGGGAGTCTGGCAGGCTCAAAGCAGAGGGCATCAGGGCTGAGGCAGGCAAGGGGTACCCCCCCCCCTTTGGCAGTCAGACTGACCAGGTGTTACAAAGGGAAATACAAAGGGAGAAGATGAGAAAGATGTGGTACTTATGTCTCTTTCTTGCACACGGGAACAGGCACTCAGCTTTTATTTTCATTTTACTTATTAGGGTTTTTTTAGTCTCCACTCACCCAAAAGGGTCTCGTGGTGACTTGCAACATTAAAACCATATAAAGGTAAAGGTTCCCTTGCTCGAAAGCCAGTCGAATCCGACTCTAGGGTTGCGGTGCTCATCTCCGTTTCAAAGCCGAAAAGCCAGTGCTGTCCAAAGACATTTCCGTGGCCATGTGGCCGGCATGACTAAACACCAAGGCGCACGGAACGCTGTTACCTTCCCACCAAAGTGGTACCTATTTATCTACTTGCAATGTCTTGCTTTCGAACTGCTAGGTTAGCAGGAACGGGGACCAGAGACGGGAGCTCACTCCGTCATGCGGCACACTCGGGTCTCGAACTGCTGAACTACTGACCTTCCACAGCCTGCAGTTCAGCGTCTTAACCACTTGAGCCACCGCAGCTCCAAAACCATATAAGGTAATAACAAAAATGCAGAAACCACAAGATGAATACTGTGTATAAGTCGTTTGCCTCAGTTAATATACAATAAACTCCAACGTTTACATTAAAAGTGTATTCTTGTATTTCTTATTCTGACATCACAATCTTGCAACAGCTTCCAAATTTGTTACATATATTCCATAAATTCACATAGATACACAAGAGGCAAGCAAAATACTCTGCATTAGCTCACAAAGTAGAATTTTTGCTCACACGACTCCACAGCTTAGAGGGAACATTGGCCAGGAGATCTGAAGATTGTCTGGCAGCCTGAAGTTCTAGCCCGTTATGCACCACTAAAGTGGCGAGCTAGACTTATTTTTTGGCCTGAGAGAGCTCTGAGAGAGCTGTGACTGGCCCAAGGTCACCCAGCTGGCTTCATGGGGGGGAGGAGTGCGGAACAGAACCCGGTTCTCCAGATCGGAGTCCGTCATTCTTAACCCCTACACCAGGCTGGCTCACCCCCATATAAGGCAAAAACAACAAGTATGAAATATTAACATTAAAATATGTGGCCAGACCCACACCTCATAACGCCAAGCTAAACAATTCAGCCTTGCCTGCCGTGCGGAAACTAAGCAAGTCCGGCAGGGCACGGGTGTCATCCAAAGATGTATTCCACAGGGCCGGGGGGCCACAACTGAGGAGGACCTTCTCGTGGCGACAGCCAAGCGAGCCGTCCTGGGGCCAGGCACCTGCAAGAGGCCCCGAGACGACGGCCGAAGGGAGTGCGGTGCCTTGTGACGGGAGAGGTGGCGTGAGGGCCTGTAGGTATGAGGGTCCCAGATCGTTCAAGGCTTTAATGGTGAACACCAACTCCTTGAACTGGATTTGGAGACTAACTGGCAGCCAGTGCAGCTGTTGCAGTACCGGAGTAATATGGGCTGACCGTGATGTTCCAGTCAGCAACCCGGCAGCTGCATTCTGGACCAACTGCAGCCTCCAAAGCATTTTCAAGGGTAGGCCCAGGGCTATTTTCGGGCAGGAACGCACAGGAACGGAGTTCTGCCTGGCTCCCGAGCTGGCCACGCCCAGCAGGAACTCATTAGCATAATAGGCCACACCCAACAGCAGAAACGCATTCGGATTGGCTACATTAGGGGTGTGTGGCCGAACATGCAAAGGTGTCCCTGCTACAAAAAAAGGCCCTGGGTTTTGACAACAAACAAGGTAAATAGAATAAGAAGCAAAAGGTGGGTGTGGCTGGATGACCACACTCCTGGTAACATGGCCTAATGTGCTAATGAGCTGTGCTGTCAGGGTTGTGGCCCAATATGCTAATGAGTTTCTGCTGTTGGGTGTGGCCTATTATGCTAATGAGTTCCTGCTGGGCTTTTTCTACAAAGAGAGCCCTCGGTAGACCTATGTAGTCCAACCTGGGGGTGACCATTGCACGGTCCAGTGTGGCAAGTCCTAACCCAGACAAATAAGGAGCCGGCTGGCAGACCCGAGGAGGTAGGTGGAAAAACGCCGACCGTGCCACCATGGACACCAGTTTATCCAATGACAGTGCGGAATTCTGCCACACACCCCCAAGGCTCTTTACGGAGTCTACCGCTGTCAGCTGGACACCATCGAGTCCCGAGACTCACCCTCCAGCTAGCAGGTGTCTCATCCAGGAAAACCTGGACCTGCTCCGCCCCTGCTCACTCCATGACCTTCCCCGGAAAAGGTAGATTAGACACTGGACACTTTCCCCTCCACGCTCTCTCTCTCTCTCTTTTTTTTTGGGGGGGGCATATGGTCAAAGCAATGGTATTCCCAGTAGTCATGTATGGCTGCGAGAGTTGGACTATAAGGAAGGCCGAGCGCCGAAGAATAGATTCTTTTGAACTATGGTGCTGGAGAAGACTCTTGAGAGTCCCCTGGACTGCAAGAAGATCAAATCAGTCAATCCTAAAAGAAATCAACCCGGACTGTTCCCTGGAAGGCCAGATAATGGAACTGAAGCTCACATACTTTGGCCACCCAATGAGAAGGGAGCACTCACTGGAGAAGAAGACCCTGATGCTGGGAAAGACTGAAGGTCAAAGAAGACGGGGACGGCAAAGGATGAGAGGGTTGGACAGTGTCATAGATGCAACGAATATGAAATTGAGCAAACGGTGGAAAACAGGAGGGCCTGGCGAGATCTGGTCCATGGGGTCGCGAAGAGTCGGACTCGACTGTGCGACTGGACAACAACAACAACATTTTAACAGCTGAATTTCCATCAAGTATCAACAGGCTCCCGATGAGCCTCCAAAAATATCCAGAATGGGACACTTCCAGTTTCCCATTTCCAGCAGCCTGGCTACTGAGGGGTTAACAAACATGGCCACTCACCTCCGCCGGGCTAGGACGGTATACACTGCAGACACACAGTCAGCCGGGGCCTGGACCTCCACAAAGTAATAGGGCTCCATCAACCGTGGCGTGGCCTGAGAAAAGCAGAAAGGCGGAGGGACGTTCACGCTGAGCGGACGTTCCACCAAGAGGTGACCTGGTCTGCCTTCCTTCTCTGTCCTCAAATCAACCCTAACCCCCTTCGGCCTCCTTTCTTGCTCCCCCCCCCTCCGAAAGACCACACTGAAATATCCCAGCCGGGGGCACCTCTTTGCCTTCAGTTCAGTACTGGGAAACCAAGATTTTAACCGGAAGCCAAAATGACCTAGGCAGGATGAAACCAAGTTCCCGGAGAATTAGGGCAGGTTGACAAGTTGCACCCTGGCTTCTCTGTGTTGCTGCAGTCACACGTGACGTCCGGAAACGAGTCCTCGGGGAAAGCCCTTCTGCTGCCGCTGCACATCTGGGCCTGACTCAGACAGACACGGTGGGACGGAGAACAGCCAAGAGCCACATGTTACGAGGACAACGTTCTCTCACTCTCACAGAAGGGTTCCCAGATGAGCCTGACCCACAGGCAAGGTTTTTCGGGTGCTTAAGCACGACCACAACGCTGCCCTCTTTCCACTGAGTAGGCTCCATCCCCCCCCCC
>NW_015174969.1:65393-85592 GCF_001447785.1 Gekko japonicus | reverse complement strand
TATATATATATATGGTATCAGAGTGATCTAATTTCTGTGCACTGAGGACAAGCAAGTTCTAGGTTACAAACTGAACTCTCCAATGCAAGAAAAGATGCATTTCTTCCTTTAGGAGGTGCTATTGTCATGAGAAAAGACAAAGGTTTCAGTTTTGTTTTTGCATGTGCGCGGGTATTCTGTTTGTAATAATTATTTGGATACACTCTATTTTTAATATGCTAGTTGTGATAATTTCATGCCAAGTAAAAATGTCCATAGTCATATTTTATGTTCCTAAAGTAACAGAATGACTTTCAATCTAGAAAAGACAAACAAAATGCTAATGTAGCATTTTTTTCAATTTTCCCGAAAATTTCCATTTCCCCCCCGAAAAAAACTGGGGAAAAACCGGTTTTTTTCCCGAGCTTCAAAATTTCCAGAAATTTTACATCTCTATACTGCTGGACACGGATGCCTCCTTACCATGAGGAAGGCGGAATACACCACCCTCCTGGCCGTCGGGATGATCTGCCCCCCTCCCCGATGCAGTGGCTCCTGGGCGATCACCGCATCCAGGATCTTGAACTTGACGTTGCGGATCACTGCGGTGAAAGGAAGAGAAGCACAGTTGGGAGGGACCAAAGGTGGCCACCTGAAGCCTCCCCGCGCAGGCAGGGAAACGCGGCGCTGGTCACGCCAAGGTCAAAAGCTTCCTGGTCCTTTCCCTTAAGGCTCACTCTACTTTGGCCTCTGATTGACAGCAGAATCTGAAGCAAGCCAAGGCACTGCTAATCTCAGGGGTAACTGATCACGCGGAGGCCTCCCTTTATGCAAGCAGTCAAAGCAAGGCACCACAGAGGAACAACTGAACGCCCTTCGATCTCTGATGTGTTTTAGATGTTCCGGGTGAGGACAGAGGCCCGAGAGTGAAGCGAGACGGGGAAGTCAACAGCTTCTGGCGAGATCAGGGGCTTGTGCTTCAGCTCCCGCCCCCTGGGACAGACAGATCAGACGCCTCTGCCGGGCACGGTTCACTGGAGAAGCACAGTGACCTCAGACTGACCCCAAATAATTATTACAGGAGAGTGGCTGAGACAGTTGCCACTTTGGACGGACTGTCTAGCGCACAAGGCTGGGGTGGGAGAGATCTGAAGGTGTGGGTGGGGTGGGGTGGTCCACGTGGTTTGATTTTTTTGCTCACACTCATCGCAGAGAGGCCCTTCTCTGGTCCCCCACTGGAAGCCCTGCACGATGCTGTCCTTCACGGAGCCCAAGAGGGTCTTGTCAACCTGCAAAGAAGTGGCACATCAGCACGACGGCGGACACCAGCCCGCGAGGGCTAACGGGAATGTTCGGTCCTTACTGTGGCAACGTGCCAAAGCTCTCCCTGTACAAATGCCTCTGACAGTGTTATGCCTGATTTTACTGGGGAGGGTGGGACTGGAAAGAAGGCGATGGACACACACCCAGATCTCGACTCCAATGGCGAGCAAGGCTCCCTCTGAGCTGTGCAGTCTCGAAAGCAAAAATTCTACTTTGTGAGCTGCTCCTGGCATTAAAGCTGTGAGCGAGCGATTGGGCTTTTGCATAAATTAGTTTGCAGCTCTGGAGCCCTCCTTCCTGAGCTGGGACAAAAATGTGTGAGCCGGAGGTTAAAGAACTGTGAGCTGGCTCACACTCACTCAGCTTAGAGGGAACCCTGCTGGGGAGGCCAAGAAATGAGCAGAGATGGGGGCACGGGCTCAGTGGGCCCACCACAGACTCTCCATGGGGGAAAAAGAGCCACAGATGGATGCCAAAGCAACGGCCATGCTTTGCCACAGTGCCAACTGGAAAACTATTATTGTTCTTATAAGGTAGACAATAGGGACTGTCTACATCTGCAACACGTTTGCAGATGCCTCCAAGATGAATTTCTTCTTCTGACCGTGGAGTTCAGGTCTTCTCTGCAAACCAAGTGTTAAGCCTCCACATAGCATGGCCTCCCCCTACAATTCTAGCTCTGCAAACAACCAAAATCTGAAAGTCTTAATATAGCTTTAACTGAGTCATGTGATGTTTTTGTGTGTGGTTTCAGTCCCCGTGAGCATCATTTGCACAATTTGCTTCTGGGTCACAGGATTAGACATCTCTGGAAGTGCTCGCCGTGGCACGTGGGTCTAAGAATGTCGCTGCCTGGAAGGGGAGGCCTTTGTGCTGTGCAGGCTCAAACCCAAACCCGACTCCAGCCCCCCTCCCCCCAGTCCTGCCTGGTGCTTACCTCGGAGGGCAGGGTGTCGTCCACCAGGATGTTGGGCCCGGTAGCATCTGGCCCGAAGGCCCAGATGGAACGGGCAGCCAGCAAATCCCAGTCGTACTTGGTCTGGAAAAACTCACCCAGCTTTTTCCTAATGGGAGATGTGCAAATATTACAAAGGAGAAGAAAAGAAGGCGGAAAGGGGCGTGTGTGTGTGTTAGCCAGCTTAACCGTCTTGCTCAACCCCCAGACTTAAGTGAACAGATTCCCTAAGATCCTAAAGAGATCTTGCCTAGCCTCTCCTTCAGCATTTCTTTGGAAAAGACTACAACACAACCTCGGGAAACATTACGCTACAATGCCTAAAGCACAGAAGTGTTTTTCTGTCTCTGCACTGAAATCCCCTTAGTCTCATCAACGGGTTAGTTTGGGTAAAAACGTTTAGATCCATTAAAAAGCCAGCTTGGTGAATCGGGCAGCAGACAGTTAACAACTTTTTCGTATGTCATAACAAACTGCAAAAAGCATGTGCTCGCGCCCTTTCACGCACAGGAGTGCCTCTCCTAAGGCAGGGGGCCTGAAAACCAAAGATGCTTCTTGTTCAGAATGGTGGTTAGAACGGATAATGGTCGGGTTAGAACGGATAAAAGGAAGTCCTTCTTCACCCAAAGAGTGATTAACACTTGGAATTCACTGCCACAGGAAGTGGTGGCGGCTACAAGCATGGGCGGCTTCAAGAGGGAATTAGATAAGCCTATGGAGCAGAGGTCCATCAGTGGCTATGAGCCATAAGGTATAGATAGGGGCTCTGGGGCAAGTGATGCTCTGTCTTCTTGGTGCTTGGGGGGGCCAACGGTGGAAGGGCTTCTAATGTCCTGGCCCCACTGCTGGGTGGACCTCCTGAGGGCCCCTGGTATTTCTGGCCACTGTGTGACCCAGAGTGTTGGACTGGATGGGCCTTTGGCCTGATCCAACATTGGCGTCTCTTATGTTCTTATGATAGGATAACCATCTTCCAGTGCTGGAAGGGCTGTCATCTAGAGTATGGAGCTGAGTTGTTTTCTGTTGCCCCAGAAGGTCGGGCCAGAACCAGTGGGTTGAAATTAAATCAGAAGAGTTTTCAGCTAAACATTAGGAAGAACTTCCTGACAGTTAAGAGCCGTTCCTCAGTGGAACAGGCTTCCTCGGGAGGTGTTGGGCTCTCCCTCTCTGGAGGTTTTCAGACAGAGGCTGGGTGGCCATCTGACAGCCATGTGGATTCCGTGAACTTTGGCAGATCATGAGAGGGAGGGCAGGGAGGGTTGCCTTAGTGCTTAGTTCTCGTGGCCCTTTCTTACACACCCAGGGAAATGCTTTTTTAATTTTTAATATGCTTTTTAAGGTGTGGTGACCAGTGAATTCCATGTGTTAATCACTCTTTGGGTGAAGAAGGACTTCCTTTTATCCGTTCTAACCCGACTGCTCAGCAATTTCATGGAGTGCCCACGAGTTCTTGTATTGTGAGAAAGGGAGAAAAATACCTCTTTCTCTGCCTGCTCTTTCCCATGCATCATCTTATAAACCTCAACCATGTCACCCTCAATCATCTCCTCTTCAGGCTAAACATACCCAGCTCCTTCAACCTTTCCTCACGGGATTTGGCTTGGCGGTGCTGCCCTCACTGTGCCTGCGCCAGCCCAGCCATGTGACCTGCTGTCATGTGACCTGGGCTGGCTTGGCTGGCGCAGGCTCAGTGAGGCCACCGCTGCCAAGCTGAGTCTTCTTCCTCTGCCGTGGGTGCCCCCCACCCTGCATCAGAATCCCAAAGGTGCCCACAGGGCTCAAAAAGGGTGGGGATCCCTGTTCTAACCATTTGCAAATTTACAGATGCTTGAATAGATGGATCACTTAAAGCTCTCAATGTAGGCGACGATGCCTTTAATTAGGCGACGGCTCTAACAGACACCCACAATTCACTCGGTGGCAACTTGGCCACGACACTTCCAGCTCTTCCCCCTTTCACTTGGCCACTGTGTGACACAGAGTGTGGGGCTGGATGGGCCACTGGCCTGATCCAACATGGCTTCTCTCACGTTCACTCGGGGACACAGCAATTCTGCCTCTTCCTGACGTCATCCTGGGGGCTTCCACCTGACGCCTCCGGCCCAATTCCTCTCTCGATCCCCTCCCAAGCCTCCCCGTCTCCACTTTTCCTGCAACTGCCAACTCAGCAGGCCCAGCTTCCTTGCCATTTGGTGCATGCGCGGCTGTACGTGAGCAACCATGAGGGGGCTTCTGAGGGCACAACCACCGTTGCTTAAACGTCGCATTCAAGTTCTCGGAAGTGCATCAACACATCCAGATGTGGCATCACAGACATGGGGGGTGGGACTGCAGAGCTGGAGGCAGCCGGGGGCAATAAGAGCGAGGACAACGACACACAAAACTTTAGCCACACAGACACACACACATGGGTCCCTGCCTCAGGTCTTCTCCTCCCCCGTGACCAGCTGTCATACCCACAGCCAACAACGTAGTACACTCTTTATCAGGAAAAGGTAATACGTTATTGAAGAGCTATAGATGCATTAACATAGGCACAGTTAAGAATGGCGGCTGCCCCTGGGGCATAATAGGTTATAGGGCAGTGGTGGCGAACCTATGGCACGGGTGCCAGAGGTGGCACTCAGAGCCCTCTCTGCGGGCACGTGCGCCATCGCCCCAGCCAGGCCCAGACCGTCATTAAAGTGTCAAATTCTCTGCGAAGCTGGGAACCAAGCTCGCTCCCACGGCTCCCTTAGAAGTAGACATCAACATCCCACCACCTGCAGAACTTGGAGATAAGCGTTACAGCAGTGAAGAAGCACAGAAGGAATGCAAAAGTGATTAGAGCACAACTGACCCCCCCAACCTCCATGGCAGCATAGCTGACACCAGCTCAGCCGCCGCCTTCATACCTGTTCCATGTGATCTGCACCACTTCGTTCTCAATGTCTTCCGCCAGGCCCTTCTCCAGCGGCTCGGCAATCATGGTGATCTTGTTCCTGAGCAGAGAGAACAATGGGATTCAGCTGGGCGCAACTAGGATGAGGAAGGGGAGGGAGGAGGGTTTCCCACAGAACAGAGAAGCCAGGGGTGCGGCAGAAAGAAAGAGAACCGACTGCCCGCTTTCTCGGGATACATTTTTCCAGAAGGCCAAGCACAGAGTCCCCTCCCAAGCCTCCCCGTCTCCACTTTTCCTGCAACTGCCAACTCAGCAGGCCCAGCTTCCTTGCCATTTGGTGCATGCGCGGCTGTACGTGAGCAACCATGAGGGGGCTTCTGAGGGCACAACCACCGTTGCTTAAACGTCACATTCAAGTTCTCGGAAGTGCATCAACACATCCAGATGTGGCATCACAGACATGGGGGGGTGGGACTGCAGAGCTGGAGGCAGCCGAGGGCAATAAGAGCGAGGACAACGACACACAAAACTTGAGCCACACAGACACACACACGGGTCCCTGCCTCAGGTCTTCTCCTCCCCCACGACCAGCTGTCAGAACCCACAGCAAACAACGTAGTACACGCACCCTGTGAGGTAGGTGGGGCTGAGAGAGCTCTGACAGAAACGGCTCTTTTTCGAGGACAGCTCCTATCAGAACTAGGGCTTGCCCAAGGTCATCCAGCAACTGCGACTGGAGGGGTGGGGAATCAAACCCGGTTCTCCTAGATTAGAGCCCGCACACTTAACCACTACACCAAACTGAACATGAACCGCCTTTCGGTTTATTGTGCTGGTCTTATGACTGTTCTTAATAAATAATAATAATAAAAGAAGGTGAACCGCCATCACCCCCCTTCTACTCAAAAGAGCCTTGTAAATATCTGAAGAATGCCACCATTGTTTCCTTTAACCCTCTTTCCCCTCAAGAAGTCAGGATTCATCATCTGAGCATGGTCTACCCAACATGGTCTACCCTTTCCCCACATATACCCCCAAGAGCACTTCGGTCGGGGACCCAACACCGCCGGTAATTCCAGGCCCCCGGGAGGCCTCCCCCGCGCGGGAGAAGACACTCCGGCCGTTTACGCTGAAGCTGGGAACCAAGCTCGCTCCCACGGCTCCCTTAGAAGTAGACATCAACATCCCACCACCTGCAGAACTTGGAGATAAGCGTTACAGCAGTGAAGAAGCACAGAAGGAATGCAAAAGTGATTAGAGCACAACTGACCCCCCCAACCTCCATGGCAGCATAGCTGACACCAGCTCACCCGCTGCCTTCATACCTGTTCCATGTGATCTGCACCACTTCGTTCTCAATGTCTTCCGCCAGGCCCTTCTCCAGCGGCTCGGCAATCATGGTGATCTTGTTCCTGAGCAGAGAGAACAATGGGATTCAGCTGGGCGCAACTAGGATGAGGAAGGGGAGGGAGGAGGGTTTCCCACAGATTGTGAGCCGCCCTGAGCCCGCTCACGGGGGAGGGCGGGGTAAAAATGTCAAAAAACAAACAAACAAACAAAAATTTAAAAATAAAGCCGTGCACACAAAAGCTTAAAAATAAAATTAAAAAATAAAGCTGTGCACACAAAAGCTTAAAACCCAGAGTCAAACTTTGCTGGTCATAAAGGTGCCACTAGACTCAAACTTAGCCATGGCTCTTTTTGTAGTAGGTACTCATTTGCATATTAAGCGACACACCCCTAATGTAGCCAATCCTCCAAAAGCTGACAGTAGCCCCTGTAAGAAAAGTTCTGTAAGCTCTTGGAGGATTCTACATTAGGGGTGTGTGGCCTAATATGCAAGTTCCTCCTCCCATGCCCATCCTGTCACATGGACATACCCGGCCTCTGAAGCTCAATTCAGAAGGAGCCCCTGATTCAGAACAGCAGCTGTGAGCAGGATGACCCTGCGTGCATCGAATGATCCCCACGTGGCTGGTTAGTCACCCTTCCAGACAACATTACATTGCCACGCTCTGCCTTGAGGGGGAAATGCCTATGACAGTATGGAGAAAACACCCCAATCCTTGGCTAAGGGGAACCGGGCAGCACAAGGGTAGCTGCCCCGGGGAGGGACCTTCCAGCAGCTTCCAATGCGGCACCAGTCCATAGTCCTCCCCTTGTCTGCAACCCATTCAGTATGCTGTGCCCAACCACTGACGAGCTGCTACAGTTCAGGGCTAGTCGATCCTGACTTCCCTTGCACGCAGGACTTGCGTTAATCCAGAGTAAGATGGTATCTGCTTTGTCTGCAGCAGCACAACACTCCTGGCTTGCCTGTAAGCCTCTGATTGGCAAACTTACTTCTTATTGGGTGTCTCAGCAAAACACTTCAGGGAAGAGGTTTCCACAACGGTCTCACAGAACGTTACCACGGGATCAGCAACCTTTAAAAACGCAGGCAGAGAAATGAGTCGTGCTTTAAACAAGCATCTGTTCCAAACTTAAGAGTCCCCAGAATTCAAGCAGTACCTATCAGGGCAACAGCCCCCCCCCCCCCGGTGCCCGCTCATGGGGAGGGCGGGGTAAAAATGTCAAAAATAAAATTAAAAAATAAAGCTGTGCACACAAAAGCTTAAAACCCAGAGTCAAACTTTGCTGGTCATAAAGGTGCCACTAGACTCAAACTTAGCCATGGCTCTTTTTGTAGTAGGTACTCATTTGCATATTAAGCGACACACCCCTAATGTAGCCAATCCTCCAAAAGCTGACAGTAGCCCCTGTAAGAAAAGTTCTGTAAGCTCTTGGAGGATTCTACATTAGGGGTGTGTGGCCTAATATGCAAGTTCCTCCTCCCATGCCCATCCTGTCACATGGACATACCCGGCCTCTGAAGCTCAATTCAGAAGGAGCCCCTGATTCAGAACAGCAGCTGTGAGCAGGATGACCCTGCGTGCATCGAATGATCCCCACGTGGCTGGTTAGTCACCCTTCCAGACAACATTACATTGCCACGCTCTGCCTTGAGGGGGAAAATGCCTATGACAGTATGGAGAAAACACCCCAATCCTTGGCTAAGGGGAACCGGGCAGCACAAGGGTAGCTGCCCCGGAGAGGGACCTTCCAGCAGCTTCCAATGCGGCACCAGTCCATAGTCCTCCGCTTGTCTGCAAGCTGTGCCCAACCACTGACGAGCTGCTACAGTTCAGGGCTTGTCAGTGCTGACTTCCCTTGCACGCAGGACTTGCGTTAATCCAGAGTAAGATGGTATCTGCTTTGTCTGCAGCAGCACAACACTCCTGGCTTGCCTGTAAGCCTCTGATTGGCAAACTTACTTCTTATTGGGTGTCTCAGCAAAACACTTCAGGGAAGAGGTTTCCACAACGGTCTCACAGAACGTTACCACGGGATCAGCAACCTTTAAAAACGCAGGCAGAGAAATGAGTCGTGCTTTAAACAAGCATCTGTTCCAAACTTAAGAGTCCCCAGAATTCAAGCAGTACCTATCAGGGCAACAGGCGCCCCCCCCGCCCCCGGCACCTTTCCAGTGGGTAAGCCAAAATGAAGCCCCGTGTCCAGGTCAGAAGGAACCCTTGCCGAGTCAAGAAGAAAGGCAACCTCTTTAGTACCTTGATGTCAATCTCGGAGTACATTTTCCGCAGGTCGTGCATCACACAGTCAAGATAGAGCTCGCCTGTGCCCAGGATCACGTGTTCCCCGGATTCTTCTACCTGGAGAAACCAGGATAAATCTCTCACAAACACGCAGTCCAGCAATGGCATCCCATTTTGACTTTGCCTGGAGGGGCTGAGGCTTGAACACCTTGTATGTTGGGACTACTGCATCTCTGTAACCTGGAAAGGTAACTCTGAAATTCTGTCTTATGTTTAGCTAGAGCTGCAAAAGCGAAGCCTTTTGTTATTTCTAGTCCTTCACAGTCTTATCTTGTTTTAATATCTTGGGCACCTCAATGAACGAAATACATATTTTACTGTGTCGTGGGACTTGGGCTCAATAGACCTCAAAGGCTCCCTCCCTTGCCTTGGACCCTTGACTACCAAAAGGACTTGTTTTGCTCTTGAACTCAGACTGCAGTGACACCCGGCAGAGCTGACTTCCTCTGTTAAGTTCCAGAGCCAGTTGGGAGATTTGGGTCTTTCCCTCCTGGACTGCTGGGAGCCACTAAAAGACCTGGTGGCAGGCTACCTTAGACTTGAGTGAGTTTAGATTCCATCAAGTGTTTGTGTAACCTTGCTCTGCAACCTGTTCTTTGAACCCAAAAGTGCTGACCTGGAGAGGTTGCGCCATTTGTGACAAAGGAGGAGGAGGAAGAGGAAGAGGAGGAAGAAGAGGAGGAGGAGGAGAAGATTGGATTCATACCCCACCCTTCACTTGGAGTCTCAGAGCGGCTTACAAACTCCTTTCTCTTCTCCTCCCCACAAGAGACACCCTGTGAGGTGGGTGGGGCTGAGAGAACTCTGACACAAACTGCTCTTTCGGGAACAGCTGTGCCAGAGCTTGTGACTGACCCAAGGTCACATCAGCAGGTGCAAGTGGAGGAGTGGGGAATCAAACCCAGTTCTCCCAGATTAGAGTCCACAGACTTAACCACTACACCAAACTACCCCCCCCCAATTTAATTTCTCTAAGCAAGTCTTCTGCCTCTTTGATTGATACCAGGAAGTTTTAGGAGAAGAATTCTAAAACATGTAAAGGTAAAGGTTCCCTTGCTCGAAAGCCAGTCGAGTCCGACTCTAGGGTTGCGGGGCTCATCTCCGCTTCCAAGCCGAAGAGCCAGCGCTGTCCGAAGACGTCTCCGTGGTCGTGTGGCTGGCATGACTAAACACCGAGGTGCACGGAACGCTGTTCCCTTCTCACTGAAGTGGGATTATGATCCCTGACTCTTCTCTTCGACTGCTCCCACTTCTTGATGCCTTCCCATCCAACCCTGTCCCCCCCCCACACACCCTCCAAAGCAACTGCGCGCACCTTGGTGGTGAGAGACGGGTAGCTCTTGTTGACTTTCCGCAGGCCGTCCAGCATCTTGGGGAGCTCAGACGGATTGACAGGCTCCACGGCTATCTTGATGACAGACGTGGTGTTGAACTTCAAGGGACGAAAGATCTGAGCCTGAAATGAAAACAGGGACTATCCAGCAGCCGTGTTAACATCCTAACCTTTCTTCAAAGAGCTTTGAGGTGCAGCCAGGTGGGTTCTCAATGGTCATTCCCACAATTACCTTGTCAAGTTTGATTCAGGTGGGTAGCCGTGTTGGTCTGGAGCCACAGGACATAGGTGGAGCCCAGCGCGTGCACGGAAAGGGCTCTTTTTGTAGTAGGTACTCATTTGCATATTAAGCGACACACCCCTAATGCAGCCAATCCTCGAGGAGCTGACAGTAGCTCCTGTAAGAAGAGCTCTGTAAGCTCTTAGAGGATTGGCTACATTAGGGGTGTGTGGCCTAATATGCAAAGGAGTTCCTGCTACAAAAAGAGCGCCGACACCCCCCTAATGTAGCCAATCTACCAAGAGCTTCCGACTGTCGGAAACTTATACCCAGAATTAAACTTTGTTGGTCTGTTGTTTTTTTTTAAGCCCCTAGAAGGGATTTTTAATTGATTTTTTTCACTACAAAAAACTACAACAGAAACAAAAGGGAGGGGAAACTACACATACAGGAGAAAGTAAAGAACCCACTACTGACTAAAACCCCAAGAGAGGAGATCCTCCAACTAGCTTAGATACACCGAGTCTTCTCATCGTTGATCCCTTTATAAACTGAGTCAAACATTTATAGCCCTTTCCCCTTAAAGCTTAAATTTAACTGTCTAGTAACAGTACTCCCAATCATCCCCTAACCCAAAATCTCAAAGGCACAATTCAGAGTCCTTCAGCCTTTACTTCTTCTTTTCCCTTCTCTTCCGCAACTTGTAAGGACTTTTTGGAGCTGCCGCCCCTTGCTCAGACAGAGAGTCCTCTCCGGTCTTAAAGGTGCCACTGGACTCAAACCTTTGTTCTTTATTTATTTTATTTATTTATTTCACTTTTACCCTGCCCTCCCCGCTAGGCAGGCTCTGGGCGGCTTCCAAAAACTGACAAGCAGTATACATCAGAGGTCATTTCGGGGGGGATCGCGGGGGATCGCAGTTCCCCCGGGTGAGGTGCAGGGGGGCGGTGCACATGATGAAGCCCCGCCCCCTGCTTCCGGCCGCCCCGCTTCCGGCCCTCATTCAGCCAGGAGGCAGGAGAAGAGGGAGGGTAAGTTGCTTCCTCCCCGCCTCTCCCCACCCCTGCCTGGGGCCAGGGAGGGCCTTGGCGGGGCTTCCTCGCACTCCCGCTGGCCTTGCAGGTCCACCGCCGGGCCCCTGATGTCAGGGGGTGTGGCATATGCTAATGAGTTATGCTAATGAGTTCCCCTAGCTCTTTTTCTACGAAATGACCCCTGGTATACATTCACAATAAAAATACAAGACAACCAGTCAATATAAAACATTCATTAGATGGCGATAAAACTAAAGTGCAATTTAGGGACACATTCAGCGGTGCCACCGCATTAGGTCGTATTGGATCGGGGTTCACACAGGGCACTGCTGGTACGCCTATCGGAACGCCTGCCTGAAAAGTTCTGTTTTCACGGCCCTGCGGAACTGTGACAAGTCCCCGCAGGGCCCTGATCTCGGCAGGGAGCTCGTTCCAGTAGGACGGAGCTACAAACGAAAAAGCCCTCGTCCTGGTTACCATCAACCTGACTTCCTTAGGGCCAGGGAGGTCCAGGCGGTTTTGGGATCCTGATCGCAGTGCTCTCTGGGGAACATTCTTGTGAAATTTGCTAGACAGCTTTATTCAAACTCTAGGGCAGCTCTCCGCCCGTGAAGCGTGAAGTTCCAAGAAATGGAAGAGCTTTGCTCTCCTTCTTTGGAGGTATTCAAACAGAGGCTAGATGGCCATATGACAGCAATGCTTATCCTGTAAACTTAGGAAGACCATGAGAGGGAGGGCACGAAGGCTTGCACCAGCGCTTTTTTTCTCTTGGCCCTTTCTTACACGCCCAGGGAAAAGCTGATTGCACTGTGCAGGGGGCTGGCCTAGATGACCCTGGAGGTCCCCTTCCAACTCGTATGATTCTATGATTCACCCCTTGCCAGCCACTACTTGGGTGGACTGAACGCCTTCATGCAGAGGAGGGGCTCATTGATCCAGCTAGTATTTGTTGGGCGAAGGGCGAGACCAACTGCAGTCTCACTGCTTCACCATCAAAACACACCATCAGGACGGCTCAGAGGGTAAACTTTGTTTAACTGAAAGAAACTAAAATAACCCCTTTTGATTAGCTGAGCAGCTGTGAATTCTCAGCCTATTCTCAAACTTTCTGACAGAATTGGGGGTGGGATGGGGGGATGGGAAGCAGAAGGAGAAGAGAGAAGAGATTGGATTTATACCCCGCCCTTCACTTGGAGTCTCAGAGCGTCTTACAAACTCCTTTCCCTTCCCCTCCCCACAACAGACACCCTGTGAGGTGGGTGGGGCTGAGAGAACTCTGACACAAACTTCTCTTTTTCAAGGACAGCTGTGCCAGAGCTTGTGACTGACCCAAGGTCACATCAGCAGGTGCAAGCGGAGGAGTGGGGAATCAAACCCAGTTCTCCCAGATTAGAGTCTGCACACTTAACCACGACACCAAACTGGCTCTCAGGCCATGGAAGAGCACGGATCCACAGAGCACCACCTTGTCTGCTCTCCCTGGCCATGCACACGGCCACTCTGACATCTTTTACCCCTAGGTACGAGACAGGAGGTCCGTTTGGCCACTCTACCTCTTCGTTGCCCCTGGGTTCGGTGATGGTGGCTGTCTTCACAATAGGTTGATCTACCCCCTCAATGAGCACCCAGTTGCCAGCCGGGACTCTGTTAACCTCTATGTGGTACCTGAAATAAAATAACCAAGGAGGAAACTTATTATTGATGTTACGGTGCTCTTGTCTTTTCCTAGAAAGGAAACTGTCATTGGTTTTCAGGCAGCAGATGTTACAGCCCTCTTTCATTTTCTAAGACTGTCAGTACAGATGGACTAATGCAGGGGTGTCAAACTCATTTGTTATGAGGGCCCGATATGACATAAACGAGGCCTTGTTGGGCCAGGCCATGTGTGTCATAAAATGTAATGCCAGGTAGTGGAGAAGATATAAACTTTATAAAGGACACAAACACAAAGGGTGGGGTTTTTTTTAAACTTAAAAACATGTTTAAAACAGCACTCTTGCAATATTTTGTTTATTTAGCAGTGTCTGATCACTGACACCTCTTGCTCTGAATGATTGCATCAAAGTGTCTGTGCTGTTGCAGTCTTGAGTATGCTGTTCAGGTGTGTATCTGTAAGCTGCAAACCTACAATGACGCAGCACAACTGAAAGCAGCAGCAGAAGACAGCCAGTTCCACTGCGGGCCTGAGAGAAGCCCTCTGGGGGCCTGATCCGGCCCCCGGGCCGCATGTTTGACACCCATAAGGCATATGCAGGTGATTTCATTTTTTAATTTATGTATAGGTAAAGGTTCCCTTGCTCGAAAGCCAGTCGAATCCGACTCTAGAATCCGTTTCAAAGCCGAAGAGCCAGCGCTGTCCGAAGGCGTTTCCGTGGTCATGTGGCCGGCATGACTAAACACCGAGGCGCACAGAACGCTGTTCCCTTCCCACCGAAGTGGTACCTATTTATCTACTTGCAATGTCTTGCTAGGTTTATGTATACCCCAACCTTGATCCTCTAATGGGGACCCAAAACGGCTGACGTCATTCTCCTCTCCTCCATTTTATCTTTACAACAACCCAGTGAGGTAGGTGAGACTGAGAGAGTGTGTCTGGCCCCAGGTCACTCAGTGAGTTTCCATGGCACAAGTGATGGATCTGAACCCGGACCTCCCAGATATTTGTCTGACACTCTTAACCACGACACCACATCCCTCTTCTAGCCTACAGCTACGGCCGTCAGTAACTGAGAAAAGCTTTCTACCTCTGTGCGGCAGACTTCTTAAAGAGTTGAATTAGGGGGCTTCCGTGCAGGGCAGCCCGTCATCTTTCCAAGTAATCACCACCACCCAAATTCCCCCAGAAACCAGAAGAGCTTGACCATTCTTGCCCCCAAAACTTTCCAAGTAATACGCATTGGATTGGACCCATAGGTTTGACTCCACTAATGTTGGGACCTTCCTCCAATGGAAGGGGCCTCTTCCCTTGGAAGCAGACTCCAACGTTATGGAGCCTGGAACCTTTGGATCCAGCCCATCAAGAGAACAGGGATATTTCTGTAGCTCTGCTTTTGACATAAGCTAGCCTTCTTCCAAGATCCAAGTCCTTGGACAGTTTTCAGGTACTGGGAGACCACACAGAGACCGAGTGGGCACAGGTGAGCTGTGCAGAGACCAGAGCCGGGAGAAATGTCCCAGGGCCCCCACAGTCCTTGACCACTGACAATCCTGCTCAGCACACAGGTGCGCACTCCCGTCTGCTTTCAAGCAGTCTCTCCCAATAACAGCAGAGATTCCACATGGCGCGCCTAACTTCACGTTGCAGTTGTAATGTTGCATGTATAGAAGCCCCTCCCGGAGACCCCCACCTTGCCACGGAGATCCACAGGCGTCCCACGGTGCAGATCTGTGAATCCTCTTCATCTTCCAGGGTGTAGTTCTCTCCAAGAACTTTGACGGGCTGCCCGGCATGGATGGTCCCACTCAGCACCCTGCCAAATGCATGGAACTGGACCCCGTCGTCTGTGCTGTACATCTTTGTGGTGTGGCACATGAGCGGGCCCTTTCCGAACAAAAGGAGGAGGGTGGGAAATCAGTCTGCGTGTAAACAACAGTCATGGCACACAGCTGGTTCAGACACAGTTGGTCAAACACTTAGATGACAGCAGCCCTAGTTTAGAGGAAAAACCGCTACTTTGCACAACAAATTGGTTGGGGGGCAACAGAGGGAGGGCTTCTGGAGTTCTGGCCCCACTGGTGTGTTGAAAGTCATAAGGCTTCAGTATGTGTGATCACGCCAATCTATTTGACAGGGGTCTGACAGTCTGAGGAACCAGAGCAAACCGGTTCTGACTGGCGTTAAGCTGAGCTATCTCACTGGGATTCAGCGGCAAGCTGACTGGCTGGTCAATGTATATAAGTGTATGTAGTCTGTATATTGTATTCCTTCTTTTTGTATGAGCGTATTGCGGAGCACTTTGATGGAGTGAGCTGTATATATTGGAAATAAATCACTGTACACAGTTAACTACAAGGACTGTGTGGGTGTGGTTTTTTGCAGTGGGATCTTAAAGGTAAAGGTTCCCTTGCTCGAAAGCCAGTCGAATCCGACTCTAGGGTTGTGGTGCTCATCTCCGTTTCAAAGCCGAAGAGCCAGCACTGTCCGAAGACGTTTCTGTGGTCATGTGGCCAGCATGACTAAACACCAAGGTGCACGGAACGCTGTTCCCTTCCCACCGAAGTGGTCCCTATTTGTCTACTTGCAATGTCTTGCTTTCGAACTGCTAGGTTGGCAGGAGCTGGAACTAGAGATGGGAGCTCACTCCGTCATGCGGCACACTCGGGTCTCGAACTGCCGACCTTCCACAGCCTGCAGTTCAGCGTCTTAACCACTTGAGCCACCGCAGTGGTTCTTAGCAGTGAGATCTTAACAGGGTGCAATTTGGATCTTTGGCTGAAAGCTGACCTGGTGACACGGACTGCGCGACATGGTGGACCTCCTGATGGCACCTGGTTTTTGGCCACTGTGTGACACAGAGTGTTGGGATTGGATGGGCCACTGGCCTGGGCCTACGTGGCTTCTCTTATGCTCATAAATTTGCAGCAATCTGGTTTACGGCAAACGGTTTCCAGATCTGGGTGCCACCATCGGCCCACCGATCGCAGTGTGGAACCTACTGACCTGCAAGCACGTGACAGGAAGTCTGCAATGTCCAAACGTGCAGGGAGAGGAGGAACCAGAGTGCTACGAACCTCACCAGCGTGCGTGCAACACACACCACGAGGGGGCCCAGGGCACTGGAAGACTGGCAGGTGGGGATGCATGGCCAGGCAGACTGTGCTGCATGTGTGAGGGGGAGACCTCTGGAATCCTCTCCGTCACCTTCTGACTACGCTTTGCCACTTGCTGCTTTTCTCTGCATGCGTGCAAAGAAAGGCAGGAGGCCCAGTGCTCTTGCTCTGTTCCACATGTGCATGAGCTGCAGGCTGTCTTAAAGGAAGCAACAAAAAGGGTGGGTCCGCATGGGGCCTGCAGGCCAGAAGAAGGAGAAGCTCTGCGACCCACCCCGGAGTCCCAGCCCATGAGGAGAAGGACATTGGTTTACGGAACCCCAATCAGCAAAGACTGGGAAAGAAAGGCCCATTGGGGCTCACAGCACTGAGCTACCTGGACATCCGGCCAACTCCCCAAAGGGAAGCTCATAGCGAGCTGTTATCAGTGTCACTGACTCCTCCAAGGACACTGAGAGACAGCAGTTTTGGAAAGGTGCTGAGAACACTGGGAACGGCCATTGGGTGTGTGCAGGGCTTTTTTTGTAGAAAAAGCCCAGCAGGAACTCATTAGCATAACAGGCCACACCCAACAGTAGAATCTCATTAGCATATTAGGCCACAGCCCTGACAGCACAGCTCATTAGCATATTAGGCCACACCCCCATGTTACCAGAAGTGTGGTAAAATCCAGCCACACCCACCTTTTGCTTCTTATTCTGTTTACCTTGTTTGTGGTCAAAACCCAGGGCTTTTTCTGTAGCAGGAACTCCTTTGCATGTTAGGCCACACACCCCTAATGTAGCCAATCCTAATGCGTTCCTGCTGTTGGGCATGACCTATTATGCTAACGAGTTCCTGCTGGGCGTGGCCAACTCGGGAGCCAGCCGGAACTCCGTTCCTGTGCGTTCCTGCCCAAAAATAGCCCTGGGTGTGTGCATTCCAGGGCCAAACGAGATGAAACAGCGGCAGCCACGCTGACGGTACACAAGTCTCTGCCACTCATGTATACATCAGGGCATGCGAGGGAGTCGGCCACAAAGCACCACACAGGTTAGGGGAGTCAAACTCTATCCGCAAACAAAGGGAGAAACGCCTTCCTTACATCAGGATCACACTCGCTCATGGCCTCCCCCAGGTCGGAGTCCACTCCTCCGGTGTAGGTGTGTTCGATTTTGGTCTTGGCGCCTGCTTTTGGGGAGGGGATGTGCTGCACACACATATCCACAAACCCTAGGAGAACAAAGCCGAGAGAGATGAGGCTGCAGCAAAATAGTTAAAGGGGGGGGGGGAGCCTGCACGCAGCGCCTGCCTCCTGCAACCCAGAAACCATTTCCACGACCCACTGTCTGAATCTCTACATGAAGGGAACCCTGCCCGTTCCTGCAAGCAGCTTGCTGGCCGGGCCTGTGGGGCTTGTCTCTTGCAAACCTGCAGGGTGCCCTGCAGAACCTGCCCCAGATCCCTGTGGGTTGTGCATTGAAAGGAAGGCAGAGTTAATAGCAGAGACAATGTTTTCCTATTATTTCTATATTGGGCAAGGTCTCCTCAGCTCTAACCAGCACCCCTAAAGGCTGCTATAATGTATGAGGACCAAAGCATGCCTCCACGTTTTGGTTAGAGCATTGTCTTATAAGGAGATGGAATGTGACTCTCAGCAGTTGTTTTTTATTCTTAAGGACCAGAGGTCTGAAACACTGGGAAAATTACCTAGAAAAAGTGTTGGACTTTTTGGATATTTGCTTAGCATATTAATTCTTTGGCTTCTGCATTTTCCTATGATGGATTGTATTTATTTCAGACAACAGATGCATTTCACGTCAAATGAAGTCTCCTCTGAATATTCTGCCGGGAATTCATCTCACAGCTGTTTTTTGTGATTCTTTGCTACTTATTACGGTGTCCTGGATTTTTGTTGTTGTACGTTCTAATCACCCTGCCCACTACATCATGCTTGTCCGGGGGAAATCTGCCCACCACAAATGCTGTTCCCTAATTCTAAACCCACAACACAGATTGCAACGGCTGCTGGGCTCTTTTGCAAACCCTTCCGGCAGCAGGCGGATCCCGTGTCGACCCAGCCCTCGCGGCATGACGACGGGCGCCCAGCAGGCAGGCCGCGGGGCTCACCTGTGAACTCGCCAAAAAACTTCTTGCAGACGAGCCTCAGGAGGGGGCGGATGTTGAGCTTGAGCTCCTCCTTGGTCAGGTGGATCCCCAGTTCGTCCAGAGTCCTGGGAAGGGTGGTGTCCACATCCCCAACCACCTGCGGTGAAGGCAGGGAGATAACTAAGCAGAAACTCCGGATGCCACAGAAACATACCTGGACGCTGGAGAGAACTTCTGGGGTGGAGATGGCAGGGGTTGTTAATGTCTGAAGATTTGATTCTGGCTGACAATTCAGAAAGAACACCCCACTATAATACTCCCTTTCCAGATGGAAAGTCCCATGCGCATGAGCACAGACAGAAACTCCCACTGGCTACAATAATTATCTCGCTCACTGCTGTAGGATTTCCCAAAGAAGCCTGTACGTGCCTGACACCATTCGCTTTCCCAAGGCACACAAAAACGCCTTGTCGTTTTGAAATATCTTCCAGAGATCCACAGGAGCTTTATGCACGCTCGCTGAAGTTCATAGGGTCCAAACTATTTTCAAGTTGCGCACGGCTTTTCTGCTGTTTTAACAACGTTACTGCACTGATCACTGTTGCCAGTGTTTTGATGAACACTGTGAAGACTTGGGTGTCGATGTGTTGAGAAAGCAATAAAGTCTTTTAGTAACCTCGTAAAACAAACACTGTTCATAAACAAAGGAGTTCCAGGAAGACTGGCTCCTTTCTAAAACAACAAGCACACAGGGAACATGGCTAAGTTAGATAAACACAGAAAACACCGTGTTGAAATAATAAACACAATATTCACATGTACTTATAGCTAAATATATTTGCTTTTTATACACAACATCAACACTAGTGTATTGTAAACACTTTCAACCTACAACATCACATTTCAAACACTTTCAAACTAAGTTATATAACATGAAGAGTCCAACTGAGAATAAATACCAATGTACAGTTATTTGTACCGAACAATGCAGCAACCTATTGTACTATGTAAGGATATTGAATTTATATTATATTATGATATATATCTTGTTGTTCAGCTCCAGAAAAATATATGCCTGAAGATTTGTTCGAAACACGCAGGTTATGCCCTGGAGGCGTGTTGCTAGGCCTGCTTGCTAGCTGAATCACCGCATGGGAAAATACGTCTACTAGGCTTGCTTGCTAAGCTGAATCATCACAGTGAGAAATACAAGCTGCCTGCTAGCTCTACCTGATGGATCATCCCTTGGGAAATGTACAATAGGTTGCTACATTGTTCGATGCAAATAACTGTACATTGGTATTTATCCTCCATCAGGAAGAAGACAGTTGGACTCTTCATGTTATGTAACTTAGTTTGAAAGTGTTTGAAATGTGATGTTGTAGGCTGAAAGTGTTTGCAATACACTAGAGTTGATGTTGTGTATAAAAAGCAAATATATTTAGCTATAAGTACATGATGTGAATATTGTGTTTATTATTTCAACACGGTGTTTTATGTCCTTTCTAAAACAGACTGATACACTGTGCTTGAAGTAACAGGAGCCAGGGCTTGCTCCTTCCCTGCTGCCAGGGCATCCTTGCCCGCCTTTCTCTGCATGGCTCCACCCCAAACCCCCAACCCCCCCCCCCGGCAGGCCATGACAGTAGCACAAATCAGAGAGAAAAAATTGACCAGGGCATGGAGAGAGGGGCCAGGCTCCACTCCAGTCCATTCTGAATACTGAAGAAACCAACTCCCAACAGGCTGCCTTGTTGACATCCACAACCGGCAGGTGCCCAGAGAGAGAGAGAGACCCTCAAGGGGGAGTAAGGGACGTACCTGAGCCAAGATCTTGTAAAGAGGCTCCAGAATGAATTCCACAAAGCTGCGCTGGGAACTGCTGGTTGGGGCCTTCTTCGTGAACTTCCTCCTGGGGGGGGGGGGGGGGGGCCAAAAAAGGGAAAAAAGCTTGTGTAGGGGG
>NW_015174969.1:59414-65330 GCF_001447785.1 Gekko japonicus | reverse complement strand
CATGGAGAGAGGGGCCAGGCTCCACTCCAGTCCATTCTCTTTCCTGAAGAAACCAACTCCCAACAGGAGTTGACATCCACAACCGGCAGGTGCCCAGAGAGAGAGAGACAGAGAGAGAGAGACCCTCAAGGGGGAGTAAGGGACGTACCTGAGCCAAGATCTTGTAAAGAGGCTCCAGAATGAATTCCACAAAGCTGCGCTGGGAACTGCTGGTTGGGGCCTTCTTCGTGAACTTCCTCCTGGGGGGGGGGGAGAGAGCCAAAAAAGGCACAAAGCTGTGTGTAGGTGGGTTATCCGACTATATCAGGATGCTCACGAATTCCGATCCAAGGATTACAAGTTCCACTAAGTGGGGAGCAGCACCCCCCCCCTCTCAAACATGAGGCCTAGAAAATTGGGAAGTCTGAAAAAACATACAGGGTCCTGCAGATACCCCAGGTGACCAATGGAGAGCCCTGGGTGGACAACCACCGATGGTGGTTGGCAGTATACAGTTGCACCTGTCTGTATTTTTTGGGGAATTTTGTTTATTTACATTATTTATAATCTGCCTTTCTTCCGTGGATTCAAGGCGAATTACACAGAGGGGGGACATTCGATAAACAATGCAATAGGATTAGGGTTGTAGAACCAACCAGAAGCCTAAAAACAGAACTAAAGTGAATCAGAAGTATTCACTCTCTTCATGACTCTCTTGATGGTTTATCCTCAGCAGCTTGGGGTTGAGAAGCCCTTTAACCATCCCGTGTGGCTTGGCTCGGCTCACCACCAGCACCTGGCACCAGCCCCATTTCCTTAATAAGCACCCTTCTGCAGTGCATCTGCCCTCTGTATGGGGCACAGCTTGGTTCATGGGCACGTCTGTGGTACGTGGGGGTGGGGCTGAGGTCGTGGAGAGTGGTTCTGCCTCGGAGTCTGGGGGTGTTCAACACGACCTCTGCTCACAGTCTGTACAACTTTAACAGAAAGCAACGTAAAAGCCTACATACAGAGCAAGGAGAGAAGTCTCTTGGCTTCTTCTCAATCTCCTACCGCTCAGTGCGGGTAACTGACATCCTCAAAGCGACATTTGCTCGGATTATGAGGGCCTAAGAAAAGCTGCAATGGAAAAGGCCTAGAGAGCAAGGAGACCGCCAAAGAGAGACACTCCTTACGTCTTTGGGCTGAAGTAGATGTCTCCCCAAAGCCTCTTCGCAAATTCCTGGTAATTGATGTCTCCTGCAAAACACAAAAAGAGAAAAAGACCTGAGCTGTGCAGGGCCCCCCCCCCCCCCCGGTGGCGTGGAGCTTCCATCTCTGGTCTTGAAGCAAGTAGCGTATCCCGAGAACCAGGTGGACAGCTCTCCATTTAACTAGGCATTGCTTTGCGACAGTGTTCACTTACTTATTTCACTGACTTGGTTTATACCCTGCCCCTCTCCCCAACAGGGACTCAGAGCGGCTTACGTGGTTTTCCTCCCCTCCCTTAGGCTAGGCTGAGAGTGTGCAACGGGCCCAAGGCCGCCCAGCAGGCCTCCGCGGCAGAGCAGGGATTCGAACCCGGGTCTCTCCGTGCTCCCAATCTGACAATCCAACCGCTATACCCACACTGGCTCTCAGTCCCCTTCCGTTTGACCTTAGCCTGCCAAAGTTGGACCTGTCCTGAATATTCTAACGTTGCAAGCAGGACAGGACACTGCAGGTTCCTTTGGTTTGAGGACGAGGAGGACATCCTGTCACGCTTGGGAGTCTCTCTTCCCACTGTCCCAGGAAGGAGACTGCTCTTTCCTGACCTGACAGGGAGTGGAGTGCCCACCCTCCCCAGTTTGGAGGCTTCCACATCTTCCGAAGAGCCTTCCCCCATCCCGACCTCTCGAAACAGCTTGGTTACGAGAACGTTTGAGGACGAGGAGGACATCCTGTCACGCTCGGGAGTCTCCCTTCCCACTGTCCCAGGAAGCAGGAAGGAGACTGCTCTTTCCTGACCTGACAGGGAGTGGAGTGCCCTCCCTCCCCAGTTTGGAGGCTTCTACAACTCCCGAAGAGCCTTCCTTCCCCCATCCCGACCTCTTGAAACGACTTGGTTATGAGAACAGAACTTAAACCTTAACAGGAATAAGCAATCCCGTAAGAAACAGACGGGGTCAAACAGTAATACAAACGAGCAACAATTTTCACAAACTAATGCTCTGTTTGGCAGATGGTTCTCCCACCGCTGGAGCCATTAATCCAAAAAAGTGTGGGTGGGTCTAGACCAGATGTGTCAAGCCACCGGCCCACCGGCCAGAACAGGCCCACCGAGAACTTTAATCCAGCCCGTGGCTCTCTTCTCCCTCACTCTCCATCCCCTCCTGGGCACGAGCTGCTGCTGAGTGCACAGAGCAGAGGGCGGGGCTGCCGAACTTCCCAGCGTGCTCAGCCTCGTCTCCGCCCACTTCTCCTCCTGGCGGAAGCTCCTCCAAGCCCAGGCATCTTGCCGACCCCGCGATCCGGCAAACTGGTGGGCTCCTTGGATGTCTGCCCAGTCTGCACGGCTCCCCGGCTCTTCCTTTGACTGCGTTCCTCTCTGCCTCCCAGCCACTGCTCCTGGCCTCCATCGTCCTCCTCACAGGTAGGGGCCACAGGGTGTTGCTCTGTGCCACGGCAGCCCCAACTGCTGCCGTTGCTGGGTCTCTCTCCATCGGGGGTGGAGGCGCCCCCTGTGAGGCTGCACTGCCAAATCCCACTATTCCCCCACCTTTCCATTTTAGGCAGGCATCTTTTAAGGGTGTGGGGAGGGGAGGGTTTGGGACCAACCACAGTTAAAACATAGAGTCCTAAAAACTCAAGGAACTCCAGTTCTGCAGAGAAATATTAATCGTAACACATAACCCACCAAGCTGTGGGGCACCACTGCAGAGCAAGTGCTGAAAAGGACAACCAAAATTAGGCATGTACTAAAAGGAATGACGGGATTGCCCATTGGAAACAATGGGAGATGCCCGAAGGGCCACTGGAGATAATGGGAGCCAGGAATGTCAATTGACTTGCATGGGCTCCATTGAGATACACCGCAGCACCAAAAAAAAGTTGCAAAGAAAATGCAAAATGGATTTTCCATTAAGGTCTCTGGGCCCAGCCAGATTACTCTGGGGCTGGAATGACAGCCTCCAGAGCGGAATGACCGTCCCTAGCAATAGAATCTGTGCTCTGGGATTGGAATGACACGGCGCAGAGTGGAATGTCAGCTGCTGGGAGTAACAGAAGCATATTGAGAATTGAATGATCTCTCATTCCATTCCCAGAATGCTCCCAGAATGGAGTCTATTTGCCTATGGACATTTTTGGTGGTGCCCAGATGTCATTATTTATCTTGGGGGAATTGAATGATCTCTCATTCCATTCCCAGAATGCTCCCAGAATGGAGTGTATTTGCCTATGGACATTTTTGGTGGTGCCCAGATGTCATTATTTACCTTGGGGGGGAAAAAGGTAAAGGTTTCCCTTGCTCGAAAGCCAGTCGAATTCGACTCTAGGGTTGCAGTGCTCATCTCCGTTTCCAAGCCGAAGAGCCAGAGCTGTCCGAAGACGTTTCCGTGGTCATGTGGCCGGCATGACTAAACGCCAAGGCGCACGGAATGCTGTTCCCTTCCCACCGAAGTGGTACCTATTTTTCTACTTGCAATGTCTTGCTTTCGAACTGCTTGGTTGGCAGGAGCTGGGGCCAGAGACGGGAGCTCACTCCGTCATGTGGCACACTCGGGTCTTGAACTGCTGAACTACCGACCTTCCACAGCCTGCAGTTCAGCGTCTTAACCACTTGAGCCACCGCAGCTCCCATTTATCTTGGAACATGCTCCCTAAAGATATTATACATGAGATTTTAAATTGTAACAAGCAGGATTCAGAAGTGGTCGTTCTACAATGGATCAGTGCTTGATCCTGTGCCATTTGGTGGAGAAATATACAGCTAGACCACATGGGGCTCTGTTTGTAGCCTTTGTGGATTATAGGAGGGTGTTCGACAGGGATGGGGGTACGTGACAGACTGACACACATGCAATGAGGTTTCTGAGAAGGACAGCAAGGGAAAGTCCACACAACAGCAAGGGCACAGTGGTTCAGTGAAAGGCTTTCAAGAGAACAGAAATGGCTTGACGGACAGAGAGAGGGTGGACACTCTGGACCAGGGACCAATGCGGCCGGGGTGGGGGCACTGGAAACCACCTAAGGCAAGTCCCACTCTCTCAGCTCTCCCCCCTCTGCTTGTAAAGTGGGTGGTTGGCGCAAGGACTATTTGACAGGCTCTGAATGACATGCCATAGAAATACTAGCCAGCGATTTTCGGATATAGGAGAAACTTGAACCTGGGACTTCCTAGGTGGCAGCTCAGGCCTCGCCACTCGGCTGTGCTAGCTTTTTTGTGCTGAAGGGATGAGAGAAGAGATTGGATTTATACCCGGCCCTTCCCCCAAGGGACTCTCAGAGCGGCTCACAAACTCCTTTCCCTTCCCCTCCCCACCACAGACACCCTGTGAGGTAAAAGAAGAAGAGGAGATTGGATTTATACCCGGCCCTTCACTACCCAAGGGCCTCTCAGAGCGGCTCACAAACTCCTTTCCCTTCCCCTCCCCACAACAGACACCCTGTGAGGTAGGTGGGACTGAGAGAGCTCTGACAGAAACTGATCTTTTTCAAGGACAGCTGTGCCAGAATTATGACTTGCCCAAGGTCATCCAGCAGGTGCAAGTGGCAGAGTGGGGACTCAAACCCGGTTCTCCCAGATTAGAGTCCGCGCACTTAACCACTACACCAAACTGGAGCAAAGCGGAGGAGGAGAAGCAGACAGAAAAAGAGGAAAGAAATGTTAGGAGTAGGAAACGGAAGAGCTTCACAAGCAAGGAGGGAAAGCACAAAATAATTCAGCGCATGGCTCTTGCATGCTACCAGGCATGCTTATTCAGATGGCAAACTTGCTCAACTCTGTCAAAGCAGTCTACTTCGGAAGCCTCCTCTGCCTGTGCTGAGCTTTTCAGAGAAGTGAACAGATTGCCTTCCAAAAGCAGCCAGCCAAGAGTTACTTTAAAAAGATGCCTGTGCAAAGGAAGGGCAAGACCTTCCTCGCAACCTTCAGCACAGACACAGCTGCGCCTCTTCCCCGTGAGAACAGGCCTTGCACGGAGAGGCAGACAGATTCAGTAAACGGCACCGCTCCTTTAGAAGCTGAGCACGATGGAGCGTGCAGCAGAGAATCTGCTTTCTGAAAAGCCACCCCCTTTTGCTTTTTAAGTTCTCCAGGAGTCAAGTTTCCAGAAGCCTCAAGACCTTGTGCGGGCCCTGGGTGCCTTCACTCGGCAGGGAGGTAAAGTTCCTCTGTCCATGTGCAAAGGGACTTATTCCCCTTGTCACAGGGCTGAGTCCTGGCATGAACAACAAGCCTTCATCAAATTAAGACTGTTCTCTGAATATGTTCAATCCTGATCTGTCGGCATCTGGAGGGTTCGCTGCGAAAATAGGACATCAGACCAGACATCTCACCCAGGATGAGCACTGCAAGGTTGTTGCAAAGAAAAATACGACAGGTTGCCACCTTCTGTCACATTTTTACCTCCCTCTCCCTTCTAAGGAGCACAGGGCAGCAACAGGCCCATAATTTTGGCGGTCTGCAAGGAAGGGAGGACCAATGCATTCCAGGGAGCTCTGGGTCGTGTAACACGTTTCTCTGTGCTCTGCACAGAATGGCCTCCTGCCAGCAAGGGATGGGCAACTGTACCTGCAAGCACTGTGCAAACGTTTGTTTATAACGGAGATGATCCAAGGCGACGTGCAGGGACACTGCTGGGGTGGGAGCTGACGTGGCAGCCCTAGCCATTAGCCATGAATATATGCATACGTGTGCACATGCATGCACAGATTTATTTATTTTATTTATTGAGATTTTTACCCCGCCCTCCCCGC
>NW_015174969.1:50911-59292 GCF_001447785.1 Gekko japonicus | reverse complement strand
AAAGTTCACTGAAATATACAAAAGATGTTCAGTAGAAAATTCAACTTTTCATGATGCACAGGAACAGGACGAACACTTCTGCTCGGGGGTCGCATAACCCCGAGCAGAAGTGTTCGTCCTGTTCCTGTGCTGTGCATCTTGTTGGCACCTGTTGGAAACAAGAATTAAATAACATCATGAAAAGTTGAATTTTCTACTGAACATCTTTTGTATATTTCAGTGAACTTTCGCAGCAATCTTTTTGTATTCATTGTATGTTGTTGCTGTGCCCTGAGTTTATATAGATATCCCTTGCTCGAAAGCCAGTCGAATCCGACTCTCGGGTTGCGGTGCTCATCTCCGTTTCAAAGCCGAAGAGCCAGCGCTGTCCGAAGACGTTTCCGTGGTCATGTGGCCGGCATGACTAAACACCAAGGTGCACGGAACGCTGTTACCTTCCCATCGAAGTGGCACCTATTTATCTACTTGCAATTTCTTGCTTTCGAACTGCTAGGTTGGCAGGAGCTGGAACTAGAGACGGGAGCTCACTCCGTCATGTGGGGCACTCGGGTCTCGAACTGCTGAACTACCGACCTTCCACAGCCTGCAGTTCAGCGTCTTAACCACTTGAGCCACTGCAGCTCCTTTATTTCTTCTTATTGAATCGTAAATTCTCTCATACTTTTAATAGATCAAAACAACTGATATTTCAGTTGCGATCAGATGCCAGTTACCTTACATGCGATTAACTGATTTAAAGACAAACGGTATCAACTCAAGTGGGTAGCCGTGTTGGTCTGAAGCAGCAGAACAAAGTTTGAGTCCAGTGGTTCAGTATCAGCTCAAGTTTAATTCTAACCCATCTTTTACTCAAGCATAGATGCAAAAAAAAAAAAAGTTTAACCGTTACAAAAAGTAACGGAGAAATACTTCCTTTAAAAAAAAACTGGACAGGGTGTAACGATCTTTAATAATTACTTTTCAGATTAATATTAATGACTTGCATCAGTCACAACCACTGCTGCTTACACAAGACTTTGAGGAATTTCAGACACACGATATAATCCGGAAGAGGAACGGTTCCCAAACGGTTTCTGGTCTGTCATTTCAGACAGAACCGTTTTAGAACTGGTTCCCTACCAGAATATATTTGTCATTTCACACACAAACGCTTCTGTCCCGTTTAGGAAATGGGGCTGAAGCATTTTACCTGTCAACCGCTTCCAAGTAGTCTTCAGTTTCCTCTCCCGGTTCCGATGCGCTTTTTCCCACCGTTTTTCGCCCGCGGGGGGGATCTCCGGCTTTTTTTTTTTAAAGTTCGCTTTATATTGTTATAGCGCTATAACGGTATAACACAACAGCATTATATCAACCCAACTTGAATGCTTGGACTGTTGTGTTATAGCACTATAGCGCTCTAAAGTGAACGTTCCCAAAAAAAAAAAAAAAGAAAAAGCCAGAGATCGCCTGCGTGGGTGAAAGACGGCGGGGAAAAGCGGTGCAGTCTGAAATGGCAAACCGCTTAAGATCCAGCTCTTTACCGGAAGGGGGAAGCCATGCGTGAAATGGCAGCCCTATACCAGTTTACTCCACGACGGATCAAAAACGGCTTCAAAACGGGTTAAAAAGGGTAATGTGAAATTCCTCATTTATACCTTATGTTGTCCTTTCTTGTCTTATCGTGAACTATAAAAAGGATACCAATGTGGCAATCTGGCCACTGGTTTTTGCTTCACTTGAGGAGGAAGGAGTTTGGCTTTGAAAAGCCTTGGATCGAACGTGACAGTTTCTCTGCGAGTGTGTGTGTGTGTGTGTGTGTGTGTGTGTGTGTGTAACACAGGCACGCTAAATGTCAAGTGAAAGCTTAGTCATGACGAACCTCTTTTTATGCCCTGTCTCTAACACCTTGAAGCTACCACGAGATCAAGAATTTGGTCTTTTGGGGAAGCATTTTATGTTTTCCTGAAACAGACCTGGTACAAAGATTCATAGATGGGATTATTATCTTCATAATTTTATTTCCACATCTACTTAGGTAATTGGCTGTTTTTCATCAGACGTTTATCTACATTCAACATGAGTGGTTTCAACCCATACATACAGATCTAGGAGCATTATGGTCTACTAATCAACATCTTTTGGTAGTCCCCAGCCGCAGGGACGTCCGACTTGCCTCAACCTTTGTAGCCCTGGCACCCATCTGGTGGAATGAGCTCCCGTGGACGATCAGGGCCTTGCAGGATTTATTACATTCTGCAGGACTTGCAAGACAAAGCGATTTCACTGGGTGTTTGGTTGAAGCAGTGGATGTCCCCCTTAACCGTTAAGATATCTGGTATCACCCAGAGTCTACACGGTACTCAGGACTTGTGTTATTTTACACTGTTGTTTTAAGTGGTTTCAGCAGCTGCGGTGGCTCAAGTGGTTAAGACGCTGAACTGCAGGCTGTGGAAGGTTGGTAGTTCAGCAGTTCGAGACCCGAGTGTGCCGCATGACAGAGTGAGCTCCCGTCTCTAGTTCCAGCTCCTGCCAACCTAGCAGTTCGAAATCAAGATATTGCAAGGAGATAAATAGGTACCACTTCAGTGGGAAGGGAACAGCGTTCCATGCGCCTTAAGTGGGTAGCCGTGTTGGTCTGAAGCAGCAGAACAAAGTTTGAGTCCAGTGGTTCAGTATCAACCCAAGTTTAATTCTAACCCATCTTTTACTCAAGCATAGATGCAAAGAAAAAAGTTTAACTGTTACAAAAGTGACGGAGAAATAAGGTAAAGGTTCCCTTACTCGAAAGCGAGTCGAGTCCGACTCTAGGGTTGCGGTGCTCATCTCCGTTTCAAAGCCAAAGCCACAGTGGCCAAAAATACCAGGTGCCAAAGTTCGGTGGGAAGGTAACAGCTTTCCGTGCGCCTTGGTGTTTAGTCATGCTGGCCACATGACCGCGGAAACGTCTTCGGACAGCGCTGGCTCTTCGGCTTTGAAACGGAGATGAGCCCCGCAACCCTAGAGTCGGATTCGACTGGCTTTCGAGCAAGGGAACCTTTACCTTTAAGTGGTTTTAACTTTATTGTATTTTGTATTGTTGGAACCAGCCCTGAGCCCGCTTGCAGGGATGGCGGGATATAAATCCAAATAAATAAATAAAACAAGCTGTGCGTCTCCCCCAATAATAGGTAGATTTCTCCCCCCCTTCCAAATCTGGAGAAATCTCTTAAACTCGGTTCCCACGCCTTCAAAAATGCATTAAGAACAGCACTTGCATACCTGATCAAGCCATTGACTTCGTCCACGATATGCCGTAGCTTGTAGTAGGCATCCGTAGGGGGCAACTTCAGTTCCAGGATCAGCCGATCGATCTTGTTTATACACACGGTCACGGCCAGCCTCTCCTGCACGGCATGCTTGATCAACCGCTCCGTGTTGAGCATGACCTACGGGGAGGATGCAGCAAAAGCGGGTGTCAGGCAAGGCGTGAGGAATCAAACGTGGATCCTTCACCTATTTGGGGAGAATGGCCTGCAGGAGGATCAACACTTGAGAAGCAGAAAAGTGTCCCCTTTTCTAAAAGTGTGCTTAATGCCACATTCACTCCCCATGACTTGACGGAAAAAAACCCTGTCACGTGGAGGAACAAGGGCACAAAGAGAGAACCACTAGACTAGATGTTATAACAGGAAGAGCTGTGACAACCTGCAGGAGAAGAGAAACCCTATTTCCCCACTGGTGCCTCCTCCCCGCGTCCAGCTGCAACCCTCCCTTCCTCCTGGATTTTGTGGCTACAGCAACTCAAAGTGCCACTTAACGTAAGAACAGAAGAGAAGCCAATGTTGGATCAGGCCAGTGGCCCATCTAGTCCAACACTCTGTGTCACACAGTGGCCAAAAATACCAGGTGCCATCAGGAGGTCCAGCAGTGGGGCCAGGACACTAGGAGCCCTCCCACTGTTGCCCCCACCCCAAGTACCAAGAAGACAGAGCATCACTTGCCCCAGACATAAGAACATAAGAGAAGCCAATACTGGATCAGACCAATGGCCCATCCAGTCCAACACTCTATGTCATACAGTGGCCAGAAATACCAGGTGTCACCAGGGGTCCAGCAGTGGGGCCAGGACACTAGTAGCCCTCCCATTATTGACCCCCCCAAGCACCAAGAATACAGAGCATCCCTTGCCCCAGACTGAGAGTTCCTATCATAAGAACATAAGAGAAGCCAGTGTTGGATCGGGCTGGACCTCTGCTCCATATGCTTATCTAATTCCCTCTTGAAGCTGTCCATGCTTGTGGCCGCCGCCACCTCCTGTGGCAGTGAATTCCATGTGTTAAATCACTCTTTGGGTGAAGAAGGACTTCCTTTTATCCGTTCTAACGCGACCACTCAGCAATTTCACTGAGTGCCCACGACTTCTTGTATTGTGAGAAAGGGAGAAAAGTACTTCTTTCTCGACCTGCTCTATCCCATGCATAATCTTATAAACCTCGATCATGTCACCCCTCAGTCATCGTTTCTCCAAGCTAAAGAGCCCCAAGCGCTTTAACCTTTCTTGATAGGGAAGGTGTTCCAACCCTTTTATCATTCTAGTTGCCCTTTTCTGCACTTTTTCCAATGCTATAATATCCTTTTTGAAGTGTGGTGACCAGAACTGTACACAGTACTCTAAACGAGGACACACCATCGATTTATACAGGGGCATTATGATACTGGCTGATTTGTTTTTAATTCCCTTTCTAATAATCCCCAGCACAGCAATGGCCTTTCTTATTGCAGTCGCACACTGTCTTGACATTTCCAGTGAGTTATCTACTAGGACTCCAAGAACTCTCTCTTCGTCAGTCTCTGCCAGTTTGGACCCCATCAACGTGTATGTACATTTAGGATTTTTTGCTCCAATGTGCATCACTTTGCACTTGGCCACATTGAACCCCATTTGCCACACTGACTTTGTCCACGATGTGCCGTAGCTTGTAGTAGGCATCCGTAGGGGGCAACTTGAAACCCCCCCCCCTTTCTGCAGCACTCATGCATGCACAGATACTGCTCTTAGCTTTTTTGGCAGGAGGGGGTTAGAAAACAATTTTTTTGTAAGCAAGAACTGTAGCCGTGGTTCATTCTGACATGCAGACTTTTTATCAGCTCAACTGCCACCCCCTTAACTATTGTACAGACGGATGGCACAGCAGCATCTCTGCCAGGCCAGAGAGAGAAACAGAATGAGAAGAGATCTGACTAACAGGAGGGAGCAACAGACACGGCAACGAGGAAGTGGCTAATTACGTGGTGGCAGCAACCACTGACAATGACATTTTTGGAGAGCAAGCATGGTACTCATTAGAAGTGAATGAAATTATTTTTGAAAAGGGAGACCCACTTGGCAGCGGGATGGGAAAGGATGCAGGGCTGAACAATAGCGCCACTTTTCCTTTAAAACTTCTGGCTGTGGAGTCTATGAATTGGCAGGGGAGCACGCTCCGTTAGTGCAGAAGGTCCTTCAGGATGCAGCTTTCCTGTCATTTAAAACTCCGTTCTCCATGCATTTTTAGTAGCTCCAATGCCCAAATTATTCCACCACCACCCATTTTAAACACACCAGTCTGACTTAGCATCATGCTCTGGTTTCAGGTTCTAGTTCTTGGCACAGAACTGTAAGTCCCTGGCTGCCGTCCCCAGTTTTTGCTTTGAACAGAAAAATGTTCTTCCTTCTTCCAAGACAATCCTCTGGACTGCTATTTATTGAGATATATGTCTGAGTGATAGAGGTAGCAAGCAGTTACTATAGATCAGTTTGATCTGTCTGTTAGAGATTGGCTGGGGTTCAGCAAAATAGCTATCAGCTTGGTAAGCTAGTGGGGACTTAGTTCTCATAGACTAAGGTACGGCATGCTGTTCTATAGCCTGTAAATATCTCTGTATATATTCACCTTTATAACTTTATAAACTCTCTGTGCACTTTCATAACTGGTCAGTCTCCAGCTTCTTATTTACAACACCCAATACTATTTGCTTCCTCTTGTGTTAGCAGACAAAAGCAGAGACATACTCACCCCCTCGGCAGCATCGATAAAAAGCACCACTCCGTCAGAAATGCGAAGACCGGCTGTGACTTCATCAGAGAAGTTTACGTGACCTTTAGAGAGTTAAATGCAACCACCAAAAGTGGAAAGTCAAGGGAAACAGAGAAGAGGGTGAATCAGAGCATGAAAAACCAACCCTGGTTTGATCTGTCGCGGTTCACAAGCTTCTAATGTGCGAGGCCAGAGGCACTCTTCGCACCCGGTGCCTGCTGACAGCACCGAAGCACACGGCTGACTTTCAAGCACACAACAACTTCACTGCAACAATAGTTCAGCACAGTTTTTCCAAGTCAAAGATGGCTTGTATTTAAAACAGGAGTTAATTCTATTCTCAAATCAACCCCCTCCCCCAGAACCTAAGTACAACTTCAATTAACTTTATCAGATGCACAGAGGATTCAAGCTAGGTGCCCGAACCCAACTCTTGCCAGAATCCAAAATGACTGTGGGCTATCCACAGATGATACTGGCAGCTGTACTCTGCACATACTCCAGTGCACTGTGGCTTGGCTCCACCAAAAATCTCTGGATAGAAGGAATTTCTATTTGTGGAGCATGAGTTTCTTGCCTCTTCCCCACTGCAGTCCAAAATGTCCCCAACCTCCCAATACTGCTGCTAGGGATTCCCAGGAATAATGAGAGGGGAGTCAGAAGTCTCCAGCAGGGGGGGAGGGAATCAGCAAAAATTCCACCACCACCCTGAAATCCTCCCTTGTATCCAAGCCTCTGTTTTTATAAATTCTAAATCTGAATTCAGGAATTAAGCAAAAGCTCCAGGTCCAAGTCAAGAGGAAGGGGAAGGTGGAAGAGCCTCCTCTAGGGGGAGATGATCGGACAGTGAGACAGGGGCTTCTCTGAAATCCTCCCTTATTACAGGCGGTGTTCCCTCTAAGATGAGTTAGTGTGAGCTAGCTCACAGTTTTTCAGCCCTCCAGCTCAAGCATTTTTTCTCTTGGCACAGGAAGGAGGGGCTCCAGAGCAAACTAATTTATGCAGGAGCCAAATCGCCCGCTCACAACTTTAATGCCAGGAGCTCACAAAGCAGAATTTTTGCTCACAGGACTCCACAGCTTAGAGGGAGCCTTGATTACAGGCCCAGAGAAGTCCTAAGGGGAAGAGAGTACTTGAGGCTCCAGTCCAAGGGAAAAGCGGCATGGCAGTGAGATTTCGGAGGCTACAACCTTGCATGTGAAGATATACAAAACTGCAAAATAGTTAAGTTGCCAGCAAAGAAATAGGGAAGTCAGTAAAGCACAGAAATCCCTGGGTTGAAACAGGGGAGCCCTTACAAAACAAGAGGAATGACCTTGAGATTGCCAAATGTTTGGTAAAAAAATCTTGGTTCCATCTATTGCAAAATTATGACCAAAAAAAAAATCAGGAAAAAAGATTCAGAAGATGATATATGGCCTAAATTATGGCCTAATGTGGCCTAACACCACGTTTCAAAGCTACATCCATAAACATGAGAAAATCAATATACAAAATATACACTAGATGGCACAATGCCAGATAAAATCCATCATATTCACCCCAAAAGATACTGAAAAAACTGCAGGCGAAACAGGTCTCTACATCAAGAATTCTTAAGAGGGAAAACCGACTTCTGGGAAAATGGCGTGACGCTTTGGGCGAGTCTCGGATCACCACCAAGCCACCCTACTCTTCTTGTCTCTTTTGGAGACCCCCCCCCATGCCTTGGCATTGAATTGGGCTTCACCCAGACCTCTCGTAGGGAGGATGGGTGCAGGGGACTTGTTCGCCCCCCCCCCCAACAGCTGAGTTATTGCTGGGTAAAGACTGTCTAGGAGGCGACTTAGATAACATGAGTTAATGGGATGAATGTGTAGAAACTGATAAATAATCATGTTATAAATAAGAAGATCCTGTATGAGAAGCTGAGCTCTGAGCAGGAGCAGGAGAGAGAGCTGTGAGAGAGGTGAGTGGGTTTCTTTTACTTGCTTTCAGCTGAGAGAATTCAGCTAAGGATATTGTGTGGGAAAACTGTGTTTAGCAGTGTGTGGAAGCACTTAGAGTTCTTGCAGAGTCCTGGCTGATTGAGTGTGGGAGAGGAACGGGCATTGTTTGACTGGGATTGCCTGTAATTGAGAGGAAGTGGAAGGGGCATTGTTTTGCCTGTGATTGAGTGCCTGGGTGAATTTGAATTTGAATAGCTGCTGCCTGACCTCTGCTGGGGGAGGCCTCTATTTAAGGAAACACTTCGGGCGCGAGCCGAAGGGCGAGCTAAAGGGCTCTTTGCCTGTGGCTCTTCATAGGTGTTCCAACCCTTTTATCATTCTAGTTGCCCTTTTCTGCACTTTTTCCAATGCTATAATA
>NW_015174969.1:50571-50746 GCF_001447785.1 Gekko japonicus | reverse complement strand
TTGTCTTTCCCGTAAAATAATTTGACTTTGATAACAAAAACCACATAAATACCAAGGGTTTAAAAGGGGGATTATATTTATTTATTTTAAAAGAATTATGAAGCCAGAATGCCAGCAGGGGGTTGGGGGCTATCCAGTGTTTTGCACGGAGTGTCACATGTATGACTATCTGCCC
>NW_015174969.1:42219-48572 GCF_001447785.1 Gekko japonicus | reverse complement strand
TGAAGTAATGTATTCATAATTTTGTTTTGTTAGATAAATATTTAAGCTATCAAGTCCTAAAAATAGGAATGTAAATGCGAGACCATGATCTTCTAAAATATGGGATATTTGTGTTATGAGCAATCATAAAAAGATATAAAAAATATAAAGCAAGACAGAAATGAGACTGAAAATAGAGCTTTACTATGATAGTACAATATAATATGCTGAAGGCTTCAGTTGCTGGAACAAAAGTATTTGGTAAAGTTGTTTTGCCTATTTATTAGAAGGTTAGAGTATTCTCGGGCAATTTTTTTTTTTTTAAGTTTTATTTCTACTTTATCTTTTTTGGTAGCTTTCAAATTACGTGCATATTAAAATGATATTGGCAGTATTTTTGGTCATGCTTAGGATGATAAAAATATTGTTTAGGCTGAATTAAGCTTTTGCTGAGTTAATGCTGGGTAAAGACTGTCTAGGAGGCGACTTAGATAACATGAGTTAATGGGATGAATGTGTGGAAACTGATAAATAATCATGTTATAAATAAGAAGATCCTGTATGAGAAGTTGGGAATGATATGTTCTATCTATTAAGGAAAATATGTACACATTTATGGCCAGATAAGATTTGTGAAAATTTGATTGGTAATTTTTGGTATGCTGAATTGTTCTGTTGCATTAAGCAATCTATCTTTGTTTGTTTGTTTGTGTGTTTGTTTGTTCGGAAACCAATAAAGAAACTATTCAAAAAAAATCTTAAGAGGAAAATAATTAACCACACTGAAAGAACGACTTATAAAATAACTAATCGCAGTTATAAATAACTGCAACTATCTTTGGCATACATAAACCCCCCTATTTTCCAAGTATCCATGAGAATTTAATAATCTTTCTGCTTTTAGTTACAGAAATGCTAATTGCTTGAACTTGGAAAAGCAAACTTACACCTGCCATAAACATTTGGCATATATAATGCAAGTGTAATAAGTATTCTTTTCCTCTTGTAAAAGTTATGTTAAAAACTTAAGGTTATATGATATGGCTTATTAGTATACAGACTACATTGACCTCTTCTTGCTATATTTGACTGACTTGCTAAAATTCTTAATCTCAAACTACATGAAAACATCCTAGATTGTGATTAAGGCCACAATCCTTTTTAAAAAACACCACTTTCCTAGGAGTAAGTCACACTGAATAAAATGAGATTTCTGAACTGCTCTGCTGAGGCTAGCTCCCTGGGGAATACAATTACCTTTACTCAGCCTTTATCAAAAATGTTATGAAAAATTTGAAATAAAACAGGCAAAAAGACCAAGAGAAGCTGTTTATGTTTTGGCTGAGTCAGCGGTTGAGAGGCATCAGAGATACCTCTTGGACACATTTTTGTTACAGAGTAATAAATATATTGCTTCTTGCCTGGAGCATCTTGAAAACAGGTCTGTTGGAATCTGCTCTGCGTCTAATGCATAAGGCAGGCCTTGTGCTCTCCTCTAACACCAACAGCATTCCAAAAAGACAAGCCAGTGCAGCATCGACACCAAATAGGGCTGCCAAGTGGGGGTGGGTGGCGGGTAAAACCCCACTTTGGAGGCCCGATTTCCGCCGCCGCGGAATCGGGCACCGGGGGGAACTCCGCCCCCCAAGTGCAGCGTGGCTGCGTCACCAGAGGTGACGCAACCACGTCGATTACGTTGGGGGCGTGGCCCCGATCGTCTATGGTTTTCCCTCCAACGATTGGGGCCATGCCCCCAACGTGACCAACCTCGCGTGTCACTTCCGGGACGTGCTGGCGGCACGCACGTCGGAGGAGAGCTCCCGGAGCCCGACGACGCTCCCCCACCGGTAAGGATATTCGACTTGGCAACCCTAACACCAAACACTGGCAGGGTCTTAAGAACATGACCTGAAAACACCTGCTCCCCCCCCCACCTCGAGTTTTCTTTTGGTAACATCTGGCCTGATGAAGAGTTCTGATGAGCTCAAAGCTTGCACACTGTTACACGTCATTGGGCTGGTCTCAAGAAAAGCTGTTACATGGATTGTGTTGCTGGTTACAATGCAGCCCACAGTGAGTTCTGTCCGAATCTGCTTCAAGTCCTCCAGGACAATCCAGAGAGCTGTTCTGGTTGATGAAAGCACTTTACTCCTCTCTAACTGGACATCAGCACAGAGCCGGCAACAGCTGACTGCACCAACAAAGCACCAACAAAACATTTCCTGCTGGCTGCTCACCAGAATCAGAACTTTCACATTACTCTGTTGGAAAGTTCACACAGCCCCATTGCTTTCCTGGCATGGGGCTCTCCCTGTTTACCCACCTGGTGTGTCCATGACGTTGAAGAGAAACGATTTGCCTTTGGTGTCTGGAAGAACAATGGTCACTGGAGTGCTCTTGATCCCAACTCCCCTCTGGGTGGAAAAAAGGTCACGATTAGGAATGGGGGGTTCCCCATGCAGCTGAGCAGTGAGGACATGATGCAGGAGGAGAGGAAAGACAAACCCAGGGGTCATTTCCTGCGAGAGCGTACAGGAGCGGAGCTCCGACAGTAAAGAGCCCAGGGGCCCGGCACATGTGACAAGCCCCATCCCCTGCTCCCAGCAGCCCTCAGCCAGAGCAAGAAGCAGCCAGGTAAGTTGCAGGGCCTCCCCCGGCCCCCGGTCCAAAACAGTCCAGTGGCACCTTTAAGACCAAGTTTTAATCTGGTACAAGCTCTCCCTCCTCTGCCAGGACAGATCTAGTCCAGTGGCACCTTTAAAGCCAAGGTTTATTCAGGTACAAGCTCTTCCTCCTCTGTGAGGGCAGATCTGCATGTCCCCCCCCCAATAGTTAGCAATCCAAAGCAGTCCAGTGGCGCCTGAGCGGTGGGTGTTGCCTTCTGACACACTTCTGGTGATGTCAGGGGGTGTAGCGTATGCAAATAAGTTATGCTAATGAGCTCCTGCACCTCTTTTTCTACGAAATGACCCCTGGACAAACCAAACAGGGCATAGATTCCTGGCAGTACAATATTGCCACACGATGGTCACATGACGACGTTGAAAGAAGACTGGTGGGGGGGTGGGGGGGGGGGGGGTAGCAAAAACATCCAGGAAAGCCATCGTCAGTGCTTAGCAAAAGGAGTTCAAAACATATTCAAATTCCTGTTCAAATCACCATTTTGTAGTGTCATTCTGTCATTAGCTGGGGTATTCCCCCCCCACAGGTGACTATAACTATTTTCTGTTATCATTTTGGCATCTTTGTTAAGCTGCCTTGAGTCTTTTTTTAGGAGAAAAGTGCCGTGTGTGTGTGTGTGTGTTAGACACATACGTATGTATTTGAAATGAAATAAAATACTCCCTTTGCCCTGTTAATAACGAAGGTACCAGAAGTCCCATGTTAGCTCACAGGTCTTCAGAGGAGGCCTGGCTGTGTATTCTCCATTTCCAAAAGTCACAAGAGCAGTTTAATCTTGGGCCTCTTCCTCGGCGGCACGCTTCCTCTGGGGTCGCCCCCCCCCCCCCGGATGCGCCTGGCTGGTTTTCTCGTGATTCTTAGATGACTAATTAAATCCTCCTTCCCTCCCATCTCCAAGGGGATATCACAGTCTTGGAGGAAAAGTGTAGAACAAGGTGAAAGAGCCCGAGGCAGTTGGTGGGCTCTGCAAGGTAGGTGCACTTACCTCTTGTTCAGTGAACAGGATATCTGTATAGCAAAGCTGTGGGGGGGAAAACACAAGCTCAGACTGTATCGCCAAAGTATGAATTTTTTGTTCCGTGCCTCTCAATTTCCTCTTTGATCACGTTAGTGTCAGAACCCACAGCTTACAACGACGTACACGCATTCAGGAACGGTTATACTTTTATTGCAAAGCTATAGATGCAGTAACAAAGGCACTGTTAGGAATGGCGGCTAACCATAGAACCAGATAGGATATAGGGCATTCGTATGCACCCCCCGCCCCCATAGTATGGGCCAATAAGGCACCCTCCCGCGCGCGGGCACAGTTAGAAAACTGTTAGGTGGCGAAAGCTGGGAATCGGGAATCTCTCACGATGGATGAGAGACCTCTAGACTATACAACGTCCTCCTGAGCATCTGTAGAGATAAGCGTTACAGCCAAGGGATAGCGAAAGGGAAAAGGAATGCAATAGCAATTAACAAGACACAGAGTAACTTCCCAACCCCCATGGCAGCATAGCTGACAGAGAAACATAGAAAGAGAGGGAAGGACCCAGAGAGAGGACATTGCTTACCTGACTAGTCATGGAGCTAGAGAAGCAAAACGGCCAGTAGAGGTTTACCGGGGGGGGATGAGAAGGGCACCAGCGTACAAAGCATTTTTACAGAGCAACAAACAAAAGAGAGGTGCCTGGCCAAAGGAATTTACAATCTAAACTACAACGGCAGATGAGACGACAGAAGAGTGGAAGGAAGAGAACGGCAAGGGAAGACATGTGACAACATACAGTTACAGGGTAGGAACACGTGAGAAAAAGGAGACCAAAGGCTTCATGATAAAAATGGGCTTTGAGACAGAGAAGATGGCCCTGCACAGGTGTTCAGAGAGGCAGTTCCAGTCATGATGGAACAGGACAAGAACGTCTGTGTGTGTGTGTGTGTGTCCGTCCAGCATGATAGATATAATGGCAAAGTTAAGGGCAGAGAAAGAGGCAAGGAGGGCTTTAGCCCTGAGGAATTGGGGGGGGGGGGGCTTATGCTGGATGCAGAAGGGGACGGGGAGCCAGCCTAGGGATTTTACGAAGGACTGATCCAAACAGGGATGTAGTTAAGGCTGTTGCTTAATTGACTGCAGAGCACTTTGGTCAAGAGGAGGTTTACAGGATTTCTGTCAGCCATCCTCACATCCCTACCTATGAAGATTACTTTTATGTTTCTTTTAGATGAAGGAAACCAGGCATTAGTTAACAGCCACTTGTAAACTCCGTGTGTTAATGGCACTTCTACTGCAGAGGACCTCTTTATTTACAGCAGGAGTTCTTGGCCTTTTGGAGTATGAGGACCCCCTTCTGCACATAAAAAGACAACCTGTGGACCCCTCCACATGACAGTAGCATCCACTGGACACATAACAAAAAAATAAAAATGACAATGCTTAGTAGTGTGTATACGGATTCATGGATCCCTTACAATAACTCCATGGGCCCCCAGCACCCCGGGTGAGAGCCACTGATTTAGAGAAAGATTAGTCTTGTTCTCTCTCTTCTTCTCATCTTGTGTGCCTAGGCTGCAAAGTCTTCCAGCAGGGATCTACCCAACGTCTCCCTGATGTCTTAGATTTCTAGAAGCAGGGAATTCTACTAAACCAGAGGAGCAAACATGTGACTACCAGGATGAAGTGGTACAACCCAGATACAGGCTTCTCCGCTCTGTGAGAACTGGGTCTTCTTACACAGGACACAGTATGCTAATTGGGTGAAGAGGGAAGGGCCCTGTGACTTATTTCCTGTTCTAGGTGTCGCATCCCATGCATATTATGATCACAAATCTTCCACTCCAAATACAATCAACTTACATCCTGGTCGTATCGCTTCCTAATCTCAGGATGAGTCTGCTCAATCATGCAATCGACAAAGCAAGTCTGAAAAGGCAACAGAAAAGCAAGAGGTAACACAACTGGACTGACTCACCAACCAGCCAAATGAATTCAGTTCCGATTTACACAAAGAATTTATCAGTGCCACAGTTAATACATGCAGACAACAGTTAATGCATGCAGCCTATTTTTCTGCCTATAAGCAAAATTTTTATATTACTCAGAATACACATTATGTAAAGCACAAAAAAAAATTGAGAACTTAAAAAAAAAATTCCAGTAGAAAAACTGGGAAATATTAAGGAAACCTCCTACGAAGTATTTTTTTTCTTTTACTGTGAGAAACACCTTGTCTTATACAACACTTCACTCTTTCTAAATGTGCAGCATGGAAAAGTCTGAGGACTTTCTCAGTTTTACAAGGGAAAAAATGGAAAATGCAGGGAAGCATTAAAAATACTTGTACTGTAGCAATATATAATATTTACAAGATTTTTTGTTTAGATTTGTAATTTTTACAATAATTAATAAGCTATAATGTGTTTAACAGTAATACATTATTAAAGGAGTTCAGTGCTTTACTAAAGTCAGGGCTATTTTTGGGCAGGAACGCACAGGAACGGAGTTCCGGCTGGCTTCCGAATTGGCCACACTCAGCAGGAACTAATTAGCATAAAAGGCCACACCCAACAGCAGAAACTCATTAGGCTTGGCTACATTAGGGGTGTGTGGCCTAACATGCAAAGAAGTTCCTGCTACAAAAAAAGCCCTGGGTTGTCCCTCTGGCATTTGACAAATCTGCTGTACTTTACTTTATTCCAAGTAACCCAAC
>NW_015174969.1:40679-42188 GCF_001447785.1 Gekko japonicus | reverse complement strand
AGGAATGCACAGGAACGGAGTTCCAGCTGGCTCCCAAGTTGGCCACGCCCAGCAGGAACTCATTAGCATAACAGGCCACACCCAACAGCAGAAACTCATTCGGATTGGTTACAATTAGGGGTGTGTGGTCTAACATGCAAAAAGCCCTGGGTTTTGACAATAAGCAAAGTAAACAGAATAAGAAGCAAAAGGTGGGTGTGGCTGGATGACCACACTTCTGGTAACACGGGGGTGTGGCCTAATATACGAATGAGTTGTGCTGTCATGGTGTGGCTTAATATGCTAATGAGTTTCTGCTGTTGGGTGTGGCCTATTATGCTAATGAGTTCCTGTTGGGCTTTTTCTACAAAAAGAGCCCTGATTAAAGTTAATATCCAAACATGCTTGCGCTCCTAAGGCATCCTATGAGAGTTTCCCCCCCAGATAATGTACTTTCTTTTGTTTATTACAAAAATTTGTTTTCTACCTTCAACTGTGATATTTTCTTACCTCAGACTGCAAAAATTAAAGATACATGTAGTATACTAGCACAGGGTGCAGCACTTTGCAACTCTTCCTCAGACTGGGTAAATTTGCTATTTTTTTCCTTAGAGAAAATGAAGGTATTTATACTTCTTAGCACCTTGGTGTTTAGTCATGCTGGCCACATGACCACGGACATGTCTTTGGACAGCATTGGCTCTTCGGCTTGGAAACGGAGATGAGCACCGCATTCCTAGAGTCGGATTCGACTGGCTTTCGAGCAAGGGAAACCTTTACCTTTACTATACTTTTAAACTCCATAAATATGCCAAAAAGGACAATTTTATATGCTAAGTTATAAATGATGCATTCTGTGCTATTCAATCAGTAAAAGTAGTTTCGGGAAGAAATGAATATATTTCAGTTTCCCCCCATGTTTCATTCCCCCCCCCCCCCCAGAAGTGGCTTCAAAATTTCCAAAAATGTTATCTCCCTAACTCAGGCCAAGTTCTCCCAAACAGCAGCTGAGTGATAAATGTCTGACTAGATTGTATCAACTAAGACAGCTAGTGGATGTTCATGTAATGGAAAGCTCTTCCATACAAAAAAAACCTCCCTTACTTCTAGAACATACTAATTGTCAGGGAGAAGGATTCTAACCCAGACTTCTCCCTGACGTGGTAATTAATCATTATTGTATGGCAGTGTGTGTAGTATAGCCAGCAATTTCTAAGTTTCCAGGTATCTTTGGAACAATCCGAAACCAGGATGGGTCACATATCCATTCAATGGACTGGCTGCCCCTCAGCTGCCTCCCACCCAAGACATTCACAGGCTGTACCTTGCCATGGTGCAAGTGGCCGCAAAGCGTGACGTTCCGGATCAGTTCCGAGTTGTCCATCAAGTCGGCTAGGAAGCTGAGAGACCAAAGGAAAAAAAGCCTTTAGTGATGAACTCTACTAGAATTCTTAGTAAAAATAAAAGAACACAGATACATTTTCATTAGTTGACCAGCTGCAGTGCCCCACTTAGGGTTATCAGTCCCTG
>NW_015174969.1:24800-40622 GCF_001447785.1 Gekko japonicus | reverse complement strand
GGCACAGTGGGTATATCCCACTGTCTTAACATCCAAACTGTGTTAGTTCGAGCCCCGCGCTGGTGTGAGCAGCCAGCCTGTTGTCCCCAGCTCATCGTCCACCCAGCGATTCGAAAGCTTCGGCGAGTAGATAAAATGGGAACCACTCCTTACAGAGGGTGGGCACGCCAATCTCCCTTGTGGGAGGGTGTTGGTGACGGTCGGGACTTCCTGGTGGAGGTCGGAAAAAGGTGAAAGAACTTCTCGCTCAGCTACAAAAATCCCTGCAGTGGATGTTTCCGGCCAGGCGGTGGCAATGTGTGTATTTGACATACGGGTCCTGAAGCCTGGTCGACAAGCAGCCGTTCGGAAAAGGACTGAGCCAAGCCAGAAGACATTTACGCCGTGCAGTGACAGCGTGTGCAATTAGATGAATATATGTTTTCTTCCCTATCCCCTATGAACATTGTTAGTCCCCTGTCTAAAATGTGTAACTGTACATCGCTTTGAGCCCACTGGGGAAAGCGATTAATAAATTGAAAGTATTATTATTATTATTATTATTAACATTTGGTTGGGGAGTGAGGTGTTAAATTATTTTAGAAGTACCTCTTGGGGTAGAAAGAGAATTAGGTAGGAAGGGGATGTGATGACATTGAGGGTTCAGAGAGGCAGGGGAATATACATAGCAACAGTGCCCCCTCTAAGCTGTGGAGTATTGTGAGCAAAAATTCTACTTTGTGAGCTACTGGCATTAAAGTTGTGAGTGAGCGATTTGGCTCCTGCGTAAATTGGTTTGCTCTGGAGCCCTCCTTCCTGAGCTGAGACAAAATTCTGTGAGCTGGAGGCTAAACTCAGCTTAGCGGGAACACTGCATAGCAAATGAAGATATTGCAACAGAACAACAAAACAGGATGGGATATACATTTTAATCAAATTTATTGACTCACAGCCCCCTCCCCCCAATATATTATTTAAAAAACAAGAAGAATGGCAAGGTGTACTTACTCCATCTCATATACTGTGACTGGCAATGTCTGCTCCATAAGGGAGAATTTCTTGGTCTTCACTGGCTTAATAATAGGCTCTGAAAGGAAACATCAGGCATGACGACCCTTTAATGGGGAAAGCAGGGAAACCTCCATTCTATACCCTGTGGCCAAAAAGGAACTGGAGAAGAGAGCGCACAGTGGTAGACACATGCTGTGCATGAAGAATGCTCCAAATTCATTCCCACATCTCTGGTTGCTGAAGTACCTGGGCTGGAAAGGTCTTGGAGAACTGCTATCAATCACCATACATAGACAACATGCAGTGAGATCACTCAATGACCTGACCACAGGGAGCCCTTAATATGAAAATCTGAAAAATATCCAGATACCTATTCAAGTACAGTAAAGGTTCTGCTCTCTGGAATTCTCAGTTTCACTAGCACTGTCCAGAGAGCAAGCTCCTCCTTCTCAGTCACTGTGTCTTCAGGCATATTCCACTTCCACCTCTTCGGCCAGCTTGATATCCCTCCAGCCATTGCTGGGTTTCTTATAGCTGATGGTACTAGACGATGTCATCCTCAGATGCCTCCTTGCCTCTCAGTTTGCCATGAGCTCTCAGGAGCCAGCTCTGGTACTCCTAGGCAGCATTGCCTGCCTGCTATGTAGGAAAACTCCATGGCTGGGTGGGGTGAGGAAGGAATGGGAAGGGTTCCACTAGGCACGGGAACTGTCACCATGGTGTGTTTTATACAGTATTTCTCTCTTACTTTTACAAATAGGGTACCAAGCAAATAATACTGGCTGCAAAGAATCTAAGGTATTTCCCCATTCCTGTATTCTGGCCACCTACTGCGTAAGATGTTATATGCTACCTAGGCAGAATCTACCTTTCCCACATATCAGCTGCCCTGTCATCCTGCCAGCAAAATAGGTTGAAACCAGAGACCTGCGCCCAGCATTTCTCACCAGTCAGGGGCTGTGTGTCTTCCTCCTGCACTATGGTCTCCACCTCTGGCCCATAGACCTCCTCAGCGGTTGGATAGTATTTCTTATCCTCATGCAAGACCACATCCATCCCAGGATGGTCATCATCATGGTCCCCCATCTCATCGTCATCGTCGTCATCATCAAGCTGGGGGGGAAAAAACCAAAGGGCAGTTTTCAGCTAGTACAATCCTAATGACACAACTAGGAGAGAGAAGTTTCACACAGGCACTTTTATCACATAACAACTACGTCTTCGAGCTATTCATGTATGAATGGGCCATCAGGGGTCTAGAAAGAATTCTGGAGATAATTTTAATAACCTTCAGTGCAAAGCTATTCAATGTTTAGCAACAGTCAACTGACACAGTGCGATCAATTTATATCGCTTCCTCAGTGAATCAAACTTTTGACTTAATTATTTGACTTTGTTAACAGTTGTAGTAGTTAGTTCCCTTTTGTTTTAGGCACACACTGACAACCACGAACTTGCAAACAAGGATTTACAAAATTCTCTCCATCTGAATGATTTTCCAGAAACTGGAGCTCTGAATGGCCTGATTTTGTTTGCAATGATGCACTGATGATTAGCAAGAACAATTCTTCTATTTATAATATCCAGATTTTGTTGAAGCACTGCACATGTGCAATCAGTTTCTTTAACTATTTAAGTTTTTTTGTATTTTTCTCTTCTTTTTAATGTGCACAAAGTCATATACACATTAACGCAAAGTCCACACAAAAAGAAATCTTGATATTCTCAACAGGATTTTTTTACATACTGTTGTAATCATGGCAGATACATTATCATGTCTTTTGGCATAATCTTTGGCATAATTTTGCAGTCTCTGTCCAATTACTTAAAAAAAACTCAAATAGATTTTTTTTTAAAGTGAGATAGGCACGAAAACTTGGCAAGTACCTTGAGGCATCTACTGATGAAGGGGATTCGTCTAAACGAGCTGCTTTAATGGCTCTGCAGACAAGGGGCATTCTTTCTCAATAAGAAAAACTTTCATGACAATAACAGGTGGTTGACAATAGCAGGCGTAATTGGATTTAGGTGAGAAATGCATAGGGTAATATTGTCATTCATCTGCTATTGTCATTTGCCTGCTAATGTCATTTGGCATCTGAAATCTCTCCACTTTCCAATAAACAGGACAGATGGACTCCCATTCTAGCGGTATCTGAAGAAGTGAGCAGTGACTCACGAAAGCTCATACCGTGTCACATATTTTGTTAGTCTTTAAGATGCTACTGGACTCTTGTTCTTTTCTACTGCTACAGACAAACTAACATGGCTACCCATCTTGATCTATCTCCAGTGATTTTGTTAAGTGATTTAAGAAGCTGTCAGGAACAAAACCCCAGAAAATTAGTAATATGATTGCAGCCAATGTTCCCTCTAAGCTGCGGAGTCTTGTGAGCAAAAATTCTACTTTGTGAGCTACTGGCATTAAAGTTGTGAGTGAGCGATTTGGCCACTGCATAAATCAGTTTGCTCTGGAGCCATCCTTCCTGAGCCAAGACAAAAAATGTGTGAGCTGGAGGCTAAAAAACTGTGAGCTAGCTCACTCTAACTCAGTTTAGAGGGAACATTGATTGCAGCTGCTAAAATATTAATTGCTAATACTGGGAAAGTTCCCATCTACAAGAACAAAAAATGGCTTAATAAAATGTGGTCGGTTATAATAATCAAAAATTAACAGCAGCTATTAAGTTTAGGATGGAGAATAAAATCATTAAAAATATTCAATGGAGAACTGAGATAAATTATTATTAACTGTTAAAAGAGGATTAAACAACAAAATTATATTTACAGCAGTGATTCAGTTATATTTATTACAGCAGGGTTAATTAATATGTTCTCTTTTTTTTAGGACAAAGTTTGAGTCCGGTGGCACCTTTAAGACCAACAAAGTTTTATTCAAGGGATAATTAGATATTGCTCAGTTATCTTTACTCTAATTAGCTCTTCCTGGCAAGAAAATCTGTTTCAGTGTATCTAAGATGTGTGCATCTACACATGCTAAATTTGGTGTAGTGGTTAAGTGCACGGACTCTAATCTGGGAGAACCGGGTTTGATTCCCCACTCCTCCACTTGCACCTGGCTGGATGACCTTGGGCAAGCCATAATTCTGGCACAGCTATTCTTGAAAAAAGAGCAATGTCCGTCAGAGTTCTCTTAGCCCCACCCGCCTTACAGGGTGTCTGTGGTGGGGAGGGGAAGGGAAAGGAGTTTGTAAGCCGCCCTGAGACTCCTTCGGGTAGTGAAGGGCGGGGTATAAATCCAATCTCTTCTTTTTCTACCCAGAATTGAATGTTGTTGGTCTTGGAGGTGCGACTGGACTCAAACGCAGTTCTGACATCTGTTTGTTAACTCTTGCATTTGTATGCTAATTTACTGCTATTCACAGATCTTACCAACTGCTTTAATCCAATCTCAGCTATAATCGCCCAGTTTAACGCTAACTAGTCCTTCCTGGCAACTAACCCCCACTTATATGTAATGGTTGAGGAACTCTGGTTTGCATCAAAAGTTCATACCTTGAGTAAAAACTTTGTTGGTCTTAAAGGTGCCACTGGACTCCAACTTTGTTCTGCTGCTTCAGACCAACACAGCTACCCACCTGAATATTTCCCCCCCAGGATCCTCAAAATGCAAAACAATGCAATACTGAAATCTATTTAATTAATTAGTTAACCACGAAAGAGACCTGGTTGATAGACCTGAGTAAAACTATTAAAAAGACCTCTAGTACACTTGGTAACCACAAAAGAAAGACAATTTCAGTACCTCGTCGAGATCCTTTGAATCCCGGCCCATCTCATCATCGTCGTCATCAGAATCAAGTTCAGGACCTATGTAATTCCCAAACTCATCATAAAGGTCTGTATCCATTTGGTTGGGCTTTGGGAAGAAAGGAAGACAGAATTATATACATCAGTTATAGTTTGCATTCTACATAGTTTCTATCAAGCTGTATCCCTGTATTTTGCTGCTGGATCTTACCAGTTGTTTGGTGATTCAGGCACTAGATGGTTGCTGAGATATTATAAAGTTGTTAGAAACGAACAATTATTTTTTGTTTTTAATTTAAACTTCATACATACAATTCTTCCCCAAGCAACCTCCACAGATGCCCACTACTATTGCGCCTGTCTGTCATCTAGTTTTTCTCTTAACAGCTGCTAACACGTGCACTCTCCTAGTTCCTAATTAATCCAAACCATTGTCTAAACCCATCCACCTCACAGTAATCGCTCTCTTTCAAAATTCATCCTACCCCCCCCCCAAATTCATCCCACCCCCCCCCCAAAGAAAGTTCAAGCCTCTTTCTCTGCCCATTTCTCTTAGGACCTCTTGACTGTAACTTCTCCCTAAGCTTTTCATTCACAGTTATCTGTTCCAGTATTCTCCTCCCATCCGTTTATTCTCCACAGCTTTTCATCACTCTTCTCCAGCCTCCTTTCCTGAGTTTCCCCAAATTAACGATAACCCAGTTCTTATTTTGAAAAACAAAACCAGAAAACCACAACCTTCAAGGAGCTTACAGTGTAAAACTGATAGAAGGGAACGTACCTAGTAGGGCAGAAGCAAGGGATCAGGTTACGCAGTTTTAAAAACTGTTTAAAATAACTTCATTTATATTTATTTATATTTATTATTATTTATCTAATTTATACCCTGCCCTCCCAGCTGAGGCCGGCTTACATAAAGGAATGAAACACATCAATAACAATTTAAACAATATTAAAATTATCTAAAAACATTCCAACATTATAAGGTGCTATTAACATTAAACACAGCATGACGAATTAGCTGCATGGAACCCAAGGAACATGTTCTTCTCTCACATAATGGAGGGAGACCACTGCTTCTGACAAAGAAGCAAAATTAATAAGAAGCCATAAGTTGTATTTTTCCCATCCCACTTCTCTTTCTCTCCGATGGGGACCCAAAGCAGCTTATGCCATCTTCCTCTCCTTCATTTTATCCACACAACAACCTTGTGAGGTAGGTTGGGTTGAGAGTGTGTAACTGGCCCAAGGACACCCAGCAAACTTCTATGGCACAAGTGAGGATTTGAATCTGGATCTCCCTACCCCGACGCTATAACGACTACGCAAGGTCGGCTCACTAAAGGAAGGTGGTCCCCAATGTGGCGTATCGGTTATGGTCGCAAGGTCTGGGTTCAAATCCCCATTCAGCTGAAAACTCACAGCCTAGCCTACCTCACAAGGTGATTGTCGGGATAAAATGAGGAGAGGGTACGCCGCCCTGCATGTTGTGCCAGAAGGAAAGCCAGGTACAAAATGTATTAACGCAAAAGCTACACGACAATATACGTACCGCTAGGAAAAAATTATCCTTGAAAAATCAATTTCTTCGCCTCTTCCTCCCCTCCGGAAAGCGCCTCTCACTCAAGCGCCGCACGATCCTCCAACGCTCTCTGGGCCGTCGCGAGACGATGACGTCACGGAGACAGCGTCGTTAAAGGCCCCCCCAATGAGCCGCCTCGCCTTCTTGCCTTGTCAGTACATTCTGCCCCCTCTTTTCGCCTTTAACAAAACGTGTAAACAGCTAGTCCATATTTCTAGTCGAGTGGGCGGGCAAAAACAACAACAACCCAGAAGAAAAGCTGCGAAGAGGGGTGTGAAGTCTGAACAGGCGTCTAGCGAGGGCACCCAACCCGACCGGGGTCCTCGGTTCTCCCGCGGCTCCCGGTTGTTATGGAAACCCAAGCCAGAGCATCGTTGCTATGGAAACCTGAGGCCTAGTCTCGGGAAAGAGCAGAAGGAGGCTGGCGGCGACCTCCTTCTGCATGGGGATGTAGCGTTGCCAACCTCCCTCCAGGTGACTCCTGGAGGTCTCCCGGAATTAGAATTGATCCCCAGGCTACAAAGATCCGAGGAAGGGGTAGCTTTGGGGAGTGGACTCTATGGCATTAGGATAGATCCACGTGGTCGGCCGGGTTGGTCTGAAGCCGTGGAACAAATGTAGAGTCCAGCAGTGGCACCTTTAAGACCAACAACAAAGGTGTACTCAAAGTGTGAGCTTTAGTGTGCAAAGCACAGTTTTTCAAATACATTGGAATGGCAGGTAAGGTTCAAACTTGTAGACGGCTGGACAGCAAATGAACATGTAGCAAGCTTTTAGCTGGTTATTTAATTCTGTCTTTGCATAGCTTAGGAGCTGCGGTGGCTCAAGTGGTTAAGACGCTGAACTGCAGGCTGTGGAAGGTCGGTAGTTCAGCAGTTCCAGACCCGAGTGTGCCGCATGACGGAGTGAGCTCCCGTCTCTGGTTCCAGCTCCTGCCAACCTAGCAGTTCGAAAGCAAGAAATTGCAAGTAGATAAATAGGTACCACTTCGGTGGGAAGGGAACAGCGTTCCGTGCGCCTTGGTGTTCAGTCATGCCGGCCACATGACCACAGAAACGTCTTCGGACAGTGCTGGCTCTTCGGCTTTGAAACGGAGATGAGCACCGCAACCCTAGAGTCGGACTCGACTGGCTTTAAATAGGTTTCGAGCAAGGGAACCTTTACCTTTACCTTTGCATAGCTTAAAACATCTTCATCCTGTTACATGTTAATTTGCTGTTCAGCCCCTGTCTGTAAGCTTGAACCTTCCCTTCCTTCCAGCGTTGGAACTGCGGTGGCTCAGTGGTTAAGACGCTGAACTGCAGTTCGAGACCCGAGTGTGCCGCATGACAGAGTGAGCTCCCGTCTCTGGCCTCAGCTCCTGCCAACCTAGCAGTTCGAAAGCAAGACATTCCAAGGAGATAGGTACCGCTTCGTTTTGTGCACCTCGGTGTTAAGTCGTGCCAACCTTATGACCACGGAGATGTCTTCGGACAGCACTGGCTCTTCGGCTTGGAAATGGAGATGAGCACCGGAACCCTAGCGTTGGAGTCGACTGGCTTTCGAGAAAGGGAAACTTTTACCTGTACTCCTTCGAATGTATCTGGAAAAGTGTGAGTGCACACGGAAACTCATACCTTGAATAATACCTTGTTGGTCTTAAAGGTGCCCCTGGATTCTAAATTTGTTCTGTTGCATCACATCCTTGCTGAGCTACCTACCCAATAATATTTTGATATTATTTTATTTGCTGTAGCTTGACCCTTGTTAGCATTTTCAGTATATTCTGGATTGAGTTTCCCCTTTCTCCTTTGTTTGTTGTACAGAACTCTTCAGCAAGTCAGGGGTTAAAGAAAAGATTTGTTTTAGCATCCAGCCTGAGGAAGAGAAGAACACAGTGTTGCGTCAGTTTGATTGGTCTTGATTAAAGGTACTGCATGGGCTTTTGGTTTTGGATTTTTTCTGTGGACCACTATGGCTACCTGGAACCAATGTTCCCTCTAAGCTGTGGAGTTCTGTGAGCAAAAATTCTACTTGGTGAGCTACTGTCATTAAAGTTGTGAGCAAGCCATTTGGCTACTGCATAAATTAGTTTGCTCTGGAGCCCTCCTTCCTGAGCTAAGACAAAATTGTGTGAGGCGGAGGCTAAAAAACTGTGAGCTAGCTCACACTAACTCAGCTTAGAGGGAACACTGCCTGGAACCTCTGTCTAATGTTAGTAGAAGTTATCTAAGATTTACTACTGAATTTGCTTGTTTTCCTCTTCCCTCCGGAGGACTTCTATCAGATCTGCAGTGGAACTGGCTGTCTTCTGCTGCTTCTTCCAGTTCTGCTGCCGCTGCGTCATTGCAGGTTTGCAGCTTACAGATACACACCTGAACAGCTTACTCAAGATTGCTACAGCACAGGCATTTTGATGCAATAATTCAGAGCAAGAGGTGTCAGTTAGCAGACACGGTTAAATAAACCAAATATTGCAAGAGTGCTAATGTTTTAAACAAAAATACCCTTTGTGTTTGTGTCCTTTATAAAGTTTATCTCTCCGCTACCTGTCATTACATTTTATGACACGCATGGCCCGGCCCAACAAGGTCTCCTTTATGTCAGATCCGGCCCTCATAACAAATGAGTTTGACACCCCTGTTTTATATTGTGTACGGGTGGAAATCAGTATAACCTTATATATGAATACCAGTACTATTTTTAAACAATAAAAGCACTAATTGTGTATAGGTGTTATTTTTTAATTGTAAACTGTCTTGAATAGTAGAAAAGCAGTATATAAATATTTCCTTTATATGGAATCTTTCTCCAGCTTTTGGAATGTAACACCCATCAGAGTTTAGGAAAATGACATTGCTCTGTGACTAAAAGGAGGGGGAGAGAAATAGCTTGGAGGAGCTGCAGTGGCTCAAGTGGTTAAGACACTGAACTGCAGGCTGTGGAAGGTCGGTAGTTCAGCAGTTCGAGACCCGAGTGTGCCGCATGGCGGAGTGAGCTCCCGTATCTAGTTCCAGCTCCTGCCAACCTAGCCGTTCGAAAGCAAGAAATTGCAAGTAGATAAATAGGTGCCACTTTGGTGGGAAGGGAACAGCGTTCCGTGTGCCTTGGTGTTTAGTCATGCTGGCCACATGACCATGGAAACGTCTTCGGACAGCGCTGGCTCTTCGGCTTTGAAACGGAGATGAGCACCGCAACCCTAGAGTCGGACTCGACTGCCTTTCGAGCAAGGGAACCTTTACCTTTACGGCAAGAATCAAAGTTTGTGAGTTTGCTGCGGATGAAGCTTCTGGGAGAGCTGGGGGCAGAGCCAGGGCAGAGTTAATGGGTTCTGCAGTGTCCGTTAGCTTCCACTATGCTTTATTTGTACATTTGTAAATATAACAAATATTAAAAAGACTCCGTAAGTCTTCCGTGCGCCCTCATCCAAAGAAGACTAGGCTTTGTTATGCTGCCTCTGGAACTTCTAATCGCCTGGGGAAGCAGGGAGCGTGTAACAGTAAGCTTCAGTTATTGCTAGAATAATTTGATTTTTCTTTTTTTGTACTACTGTGGTACTCTCCAACCTCAAATTAATGATTTTGCTCCCAAAAGATTATTTGGGAGATCAACCCGCTCTGTGGAAGAAAGACTGTTGTTTTGGATGAGACATGAGTGATGTTGTTCCTTGGTTCCAGAACGGAGGGCAGGATGGATTTTCACGCTTTGGAAAAAGAGCTGCAAGAAGCCGTGGCTGCCGATGAGAAGTACCAGAGAGAAAATGAGGCTAAGTTCCGAGCGGTGCGCCAGAAAGTGGCATCTTACGAAGAGTTCAGGTTTGCTTAAAATGTGTTTTCTAACAGCCGCTCTCCCTTATCATTCCCGTCTCTGTCAAGGCCAAAACCGACTGCGTAAGCAGTACCTCATGCTCTCAGCACACAAATACTTTTGGGTTCCCAATCGCCAGCCAGGAGAACAGGAGAGCAGTGAATTCTTCACTGTGCCTACAGGATAGCCCAATCTTGTCAGAGCGTGGAAGCTAAGCAGGGTCAGGCCTGGTTAGTAATTGGATGGGAGACCACCGAGGAAGTCCAGGGTGGCTACACAGAGGCAGGCAATGGCCATCCACCACTGAACATCTCTTGCCTTGAACACCCTACGGGATCGCCATAGGTCAGTTGTGACTTGATGGCATTTCCCACCACCAACCGCTTATGAATTTACCACAATTGCAAGCAGGTCATCTGTAGTGTCGGACCTATTTGGCGCCGGCGGAGAGGATTTTGCTGCGTTCCTACATTACCAGTCAGAAATGTAAACTCGGCTTAGAGGGAACACTGCTTGGCGGAGAGGATTTTGCTGCGTTCCTGCATTGCCAGTCGGAAATGTAGAATGGTGGAGATGGTCCTGATTTCCAGGAGCTGCATGTGTCCCACGGTAGGGTTGTCAGTGACAAGGAAGTGGTTAATACCCTGTTTCCCCGAAAATAAGCCCTACCCCGAAAATAAGCCCTAGCAGGATTTCTATGCATTTGTGGTATAAGCCCTAGTGTGTCTTCTTGAGAAAAAATAAATATAACAGTGTCTTATTTTCGGGAAAACACGGTAGTTCTCTGTAGACACCCCAGATTTCAGATACAGGCTGCTGTCTTGCCCCTTAGACAGAACAGTGATGAAATTCAGGAGGTCCCCAGTGCCTTTTAATAGTTCAGACACATTTTCTTCAGCTTTAGGAGCCACCCCAAACATTTAGAAGCCAGACTTATTTTTCAGCCTTCAGGGTTTTATATTTTAGTGACCATACTTTCTCATTATTGCTGCCACAAAACTTCAGAATGAATCTGCCCCTGTTCCTTAGGTGAGAGATCCTTAAGTAATATCCTTAGGTGAGGTACAGTTGCACATAGCCTTCTGGAGTATCCTTTGTATGCTAACTTCAGGAGGCATTATATTTCACTGTGTTTGCCAGTTCATTCTGATATATAGTCTTACGATCTAGTTACATATCAACTCGCTGGCAGGGACCCAACAAGAATTCTAGCAGTTGCAAAATTTGTTTACTCCTTTGTCTGTTGGATGATAGATGACAAATAACAACTATTCACTGCTTAAAATCCATGTATCATGGCTTTTATTGGATAAAAGGAAAGGAAAGGCTACCATAAAATGTTGTCCTAAATTCTTCATTGTGTATTGTCATTTTTAAAGGTGTAACGAAAGTGTTGTAGTGTATAAATAAATATGGGGTAACCCTAAAAAGCTAATGTCTTCCTCACATCCGTAAACTTTGTACTTCTACTGAGAAACTCCAAGAGGCCCTTACAATAAATCTGATCAAAATACTATGTGCCACAATGAAATTTCTAGGCATCCTGGCATCTGGGTTTTGTCAAGCCTTGAAAGCGGGGCTTGAAGCAGAAATTTGTATCTGCTGTAACTCCCTCTGGAAAGTCAGCATTGTAGTAAATTGCACTCCATAGAGAGCCCCTTCTGTGTCTCCTACAGGGATATTGTTTTAGCGTCACACTTGAAGCCTCTGGAGAAAAGGGACAAGACTGGAAATAAAACAAAAGTATCGTGGAACAGCTGTGCAAGAAAAGCAAGCCACACTCAAGAAAGCAAAGTGGAGCTGCCTCAGGTAGAGCACGGAGAGTGTTTGGTATCCTTAGTTCCTTTCGAGCTGGTCTTCTTTCTCCAAGCCATTCTTTAAAATTCCTTGTCCTGAATTGTGAGATAGATTGGAGGGAGAGTTTGCATTCCCCCCCCCCCCAAGCATGGGGACTTCCCCAAGCCAAAGGCTGGTCATTTGTTTTACATGTGAAATTCCCTGTACAGTTTTATAATAACAGCAGTGGTGTACAATTGTGAGAGTCTTGTTTTATATGTTGTCAAAGGCTTTCACGTAGGGTTGCCAAGTTGTATCGACTTACCGGCGGGAGAGCGTTGCTCTTCTCCAACGCATGTGGAAGTGACACGTGCTTTCGCCAGTAGCTGTGACTGGCATCCTCAGAGTTTTCTAGACCTTCAAGTAAATCAGAAGGCTGAGAAAACAAAAAGAAAGAATTTTTTTTGGTGACTTTTAAATATGTTAATAGAATCTGAAAATACAATTTTAATGAATCTCACTAAAATAAAAAATCAAAATCAAAATCATTGAACAATTTCCGCTTCTATTTACTTTTCTTAGAGCCAGAAAAAAATATTTTTTGTTTTCTCTGCCTCCTGATTTACATTATCATACAAACCAGATCATTTTTACAGTTATTTCTGAGTGCAGAATTTGAATGGAGATTTCACAGAATTCCTTGGAGTAAAATTTTCTGTACATCTACCGGCTTTAAGGAAGTATTATAGGGCACACAACAAGGAAAATGGCATATAATTGATTCTTAATTCAAATAATATTCCAGTGGCCTTAAAAATGTCCATCACCAAATTCTCAGATTTTCCGAGGCACATTGTAACAACTTCTTTAGTGTTACAATCTCTCCTCTGTTAGTCTTGCTCCCTTTGACAGTTTGCCCCATTGGGACCCTGTAATTATGGATAATATCATCCTACTAATTGCCTAAAGGCTGGCAGGGCTCCTGGGCCAAATTACATTCTTTCCAACTTGTTTAAAGTTGACCGTTCCTGGTGGGTCCCGGTGCTTGCTAAATTATTCATAGTGATAGAAGCGTCTGGGAATATCCTATCCCCTACTAGCAGAGGCAGGCCATTGTTACACCATTCCACAAGAAAGGGAATACTGAGGATCCTGCAGATTACTGTCCAGTTAGCCTCTTATTTGTGTTAAGTAATTTATATGCTAGGAGCTGCAGTGGCTTAAGTGGTTAAGATGCTGAACTGCAGGCTGTGGAAGGTCAGTAGTTCAGCAGTTCTAGACCCGGGTGCCGCATGATGGAGTGAGCTCCCGTCTCTAGTTCCAGCTCCTGCCAACCTAGCAGTTCGAAAGCAAGAAATTGCAAGTAGATAAATAAGGACCACTTCGGTGGGAAGGTCACGGCGTTCCGTGCGCCTTCGTGTTTAGTCATGCCGGCCACATGACCACAGAAATGTCTTCGGACAGCGCTGGCTCTTCAACTTTGAAACGGAGATGAGCACCGCAACCCTAGAGTCGGATTTGACTGGCTTTCGAGCAAGGGAACCTTTACCTTTAATTTATATGCTGCTCGTATAGTTCTAAAAATGGAAACACGGATCAAGAACTCTTTTTGGGGGGACCTGAACAGATTGGCTTTAGAACTGAAATAATATGGCATTGTATTTTGGAGAAAGAATTTTTTGGTGCAGAATCTGGAGAGTTTAGCCTAGAATGCTATCATCCGTGTCTAAGCTGCACAATGTTTGTAGGCACACAGCTGCTACAAGTGATACCCCTTTTCCAAAAAGGGAAGTTTAAGTCTTCACCCAGTGGCTCAGGGAGTGGGACAGTGTTCACATGGTTTGGAACATCCGACACTTTTCTTACCTTCCAGGAGTTGCAGCAACTTCCGGAGACTTCATCGGAGTTCTACAGAGATTGGCGCAGGTGTCTGAAAAGCAGCCAAGAACAGTACCGGTTCCTGCTTCAACTCGGACCCCAGAACCTAGGCCAGATCTTCCAAGCAGACGTTGCTTTTGGTCTCCTGGGGGAGTTCCTAACAGTACTCAGTGAAAATGTCAGTGTCAAAGACCGAGACTCTGTCTTGGAGATCTTAGAGCGACTTTCAAGCACCAAACGCTTTGGACTGAATGTAGAACTTCTGAGCAGGCAAGAGAAGGACAGTTGCAGGCATTTGTTTGAGAAACTGCAAAGGATGGAGACAGGCCTTACGTGTCCCCCCAAATTTGTACATGAAGAAAGTACCACAGTTGCCCAGACTAGTTGCCAGAGCGAGGGGTCAGCCGAAAGAAAGTTGTTGGAACTGATGCAACTTTACCAAGTCCCCTGAATGAGTCTGAGCTTGTTGCATCAACCAACCCACACAGGGAAGTTGTGGTGGAACATGGGGAGGAGAGGAACGCCCACCACAGACATCTCTTTCCAAGCCTCATTAAAACAAACGGGAGATGTGCAATTGCTTGCAAGCCTTCTTGAGCACCTGCTGTTCGTTTCCATGAGGCTTGTGTAGACCAGATCCTCAGGGGACGGGGCCCAGTTCTGATCTGGTGCTTGCTGCTTGTCTCTGCTTGTGTGAGTTTCGCCACCTCTACCCAGGCAGATAGTTCACTGCAAATGCCTCTGGCAAGCAACCGGTTTAAGGGATATCTGCTTTAGAGGTTTGTTCTGCTACAATTGATCCCACATTTGTTTTTTGGTTTTTTTAATATGTTTATTTATCAATTTTCCACTTAATTACCTTTAACAAATAAACATGATTTTATACATTGAGTCTAAATTTTCCATATTTTGTTAATCCAGTTATACAGGCTTTTCCATCTTTCAGTAAATACATTCTCGTCTTTGCCTTGCAAAATCAGACTTAATTTATCCATTTCTGCTACCTCTATCAGTCTACATAATATTTCATCTCTTGTAGGGAATCTATCTTGTTTCCAGTATTTGGCCAACAGTATCCTTGTGGTAGTTAATATATATGCTAATAAATATTTCTTATTTTGCTTATATTCCTCTGGAATCATATTTAATAATGCTATTTCGGGAGTTAGGACCAAATTAATGTTCATAATGCCTGCAATCATCTTCTGTATCATTTTCCAATACCCCTCGGTTCTTGTACACCGCCACCATATGTGGTAGAACGTCCCTATATTTCTTTTACACTTCCAACACAAATTAGATACCGTTGGGTGACATTTGGCTATCTTGTCGGGAGACCAATACCATCAATGAAAGACTTTGTAAATATTTTCTTTATAATTATAGGCTCTCATATATTTCAGTGTTTTCCAAGTACTAGCCCATGTTTCTATTGTATGGCCTATATCTTGCATCCATACTATCATTGTCGATATGACCCTCTCATCCAATAGAAACTCCTCTAATAGGAATCTATACATTTTCTGAATCATTTTGTCACTAGTTGACAGCCATATCATATCTAATTGCGTTTTAGCATCTTGAAATCCTACTATAACATTGATCCCACAATTGTCATGGCCTATCTTTCTCTCTCTCTCCCTCTCCCTTCCTCCCTCTGTTCTGTCTTGGACTCATAAGGGTGTGGCCCCTAACCAGTCTGCAATTCCAGGGCTCAGCTGGCACAATCACTTTCAAAGCAATAATAAAGATGTGAGCATATGCAAAACGTCTTTCCCTCACTAATGAATTTCTCACAACCAGGGCTTTTTTGTAGAAAAAGCCCAGCAGGAACTCATTAGCATAATAGGTCACACCCAATAGCAGAAACTCATTAGCATATTAGGTCACACCCCTGACAGCATAGCTCATTAGCAGATTAGGCCACACCCCATGCCTTCCCTTGGCAAGCCCCCCCTTGAAGGGAAGGGAAGGCACAGGGAGGCATTTAAATGCCTCCCCAATCCTTCCAGGGGGCCCCTGGCCCACCCGCCTTAGAA